>NW_024412404.1:63852620-63871231 GCF_014898765.1 Herpailurus yagouaroundi
CCCCCCCCCCCCCCCCAGGACAAGCGTGCACCCAAGGCAAGCCAGGCGGGGAGCTTGGGCATTTTCCAGGGCGTTCCTTTATTTGTGTCAGTCCTGAAAGTGACCACGTCCCCCGAACCTATAATTCCAACACTCTGAACACGCAGCAGACTTTCTGGAAGCAGAAGTTACCGCTGAAAGCAGCCGAAAGCCAAGTGCAGACTCTTCTGCCCTTTCCCCCGGCTTTGTTCTCACCCGGACCCTTTGCAGCCCCCTCCCCCCTCGCTTCCCTTCTTTCCTTCCCTTTCTTTCCTCTGCCATCTCCCGGGCTAGCTTTGCCTCCAGCTGACGTTCTGATTTGTGGTTCGCCGCCGCCGCCGCCGAGAGTTCACAGCCCCGGGCGCGGGCGGGCTGGACAGGAAGCCGAGCCCCACGGGAGGGGTGCGTGGGGGAGGGGGTGCTGGCTTGCGCCGGGAGGGCCCGAGGTGGGGTGCGCGGGGGTGCAGGTGTGGCCGGGGCGTCGCGGTGCCCCCCTCCCCCGCCTCGGGCCGCCGCGGCGGGTCCGGCCGAGGCCGGGAAGGTGGCTGGGCCCCGGAAAGGAAGAAGAAAGGAGAGGGATGGAGGGCCGCTCCTTCTGCCCCGCCGCGGGGAGAGCGGCGCCCTGCGGCTGCCCCTCTCGGCCACAAGATGGCACTCTTAAGCTTTACAAGGACTCGGGTGCTCGGAGCGTAAATGTGACATTCCGCCCTTCGCCAGCCGCCTCCTCCGGAGAGGCTTGCAGGGAGGCAGGAAGAGGGGAGGAGAGCGGCAGGCCTCCTGGACGTTTCCTGGCGCCCACGGCGGGGGGCCCCGCTGTCCCCCTGGGCGGTCAGGGCTCCCAGAGCCCCGCCAAGCCGCGGCTCTCCAAGCCGGGAGATGCCGAGTGCTCCCGGGCTGGGCCCCCGCAGCCGGGAGCTCAGGCTTTGTCTCCTGAACCGGCAGAAGCCGGGAGAGGGGTCTGCTCCGACGCACAAAACTCCGCCAGGACAATGGGCCGCGCCCTGTCCTCAGGCCGCGGTCTGATGCACTTGCCCAGCCCGCAGATTCCCTCACGCTGAGGCCTCCGGGCGGCTGGAGAAGCCCGAGTCCCCCGCAGGCGGCGGGGACCCTCAGCACACCCTCACCCCTTCTGTGGGAGGCCGTTCGGTGGCCCCGTGCGGCTCTCGGGACAGGGAGAAGGTGGCCACGATTAGGGCGCCGGGTGCACTGCGCAGACAACGAGGTCGCATCGGCCCCTTGGGGCAACTGTGTGACTCCAGAGAGTGATTCGAGTGGAGGGATTGGGGGTGTGCAGCAGGGGCGGGGCCACCGGGGCGGGGTGGGGGCTGGGGTTGGGGGTGCAAAGTCCCCCCCCCCCCCCCCCCCCGCCGGGGAGCGTGAAAGGCCAGCATGCTAGAGACTCCACACCAGCCAGCCTATGGAGAATGGGTGATGCAGCAGGTGAGCTCTCCGGACCTCGGTTCCACCATCCGGAAAAGGAGCATGAGGATCCAATCATGCTCCAAACTGCGGGTCGCATAATAAACGTAAACTAGAACAGAGGAGGAAGTGCCGGAATTCGTAGTGTGTGGCGAGAAGTACTTTCGTCGGAGCGTATCTGTGTACCCACGCGCATAGGCTGGTGCGCGCGCGTGTGCGCGCACACGCACGCGCACGCACACGCACACACGTCTGCGCGTCTGCGTGGCTACAGGCAGGCCACGAAATGAACCTGCGCGGAAGCGTCAGCCCCGCGCCCTGGTAAGACAGCAGGAAGACAGCGGGTCCGGGGAGTGAGCTGGCCTTCACAATCCCGTGCCTCTGGTTCGGCCACTCGTTAGCCGGGGGGGGGGGGGGGGGGACCCTGCACACATCTTCGCTTACCTCTCTGGGCCTCGCTGGGCGGTGGGCTGATCGTGGCCCCTGCAGGGTGCAACTGGGCAGGCTGCGTGTGGAGACCGATGGCTGGCTGGTACTCTGACCTCTTTCGACTCCGGTGTGTGCTCAGACTTGACAAACGGCGCCTCACTGATCACTCCGGTGTCCAATCACGCTGCTCCCGTCGGGAAGGCCCGGCCTCCGGACCGCCGTCCCCTGGCACGGTAGCTGTGTCTTGAAGACCCAGGTAGGGTGAATTAGCGGAAACGGAGGACCCTCGTGGACCAGCCTGTGTGGCTCTTGCTGCGCGAACCGCGCCCTGACCAGCGCCGTGGTCAAGAGCAGGACCGCCCTGTAAGCTGCAGCTGTGAGCGCCCTTTAAGTCGTGTCCACCTGGGCACAGCTTCGTGGTGCTGGAGTATTTTAACTTGGCTGGAGACGCGCTGGAGGGTCCTGGTGGGGTGCATGGAGCGGGCTCTGTCAGATGGAAGGATCTGGAAGGGCAGGGCGTACAGTGAGGACTCCGGGGGTATGAGTAGACCAACAGGTGGGCCAGAGGAGGACCGCAGTGGACGGACACCGGGTCTGATGGCGTCAGCTCTCCTTTCTGCTCTGAATCTCAATCGCACCTTGCTCAGGAAGGTGCAGCCCACCCTTCCTGTCATCACTCATCGATCGGCTTTTGCAAAGGTCTGTGCTACTGGCTTGGACAGAGGTGTAGATGTTGTCTTTGTTCTTCATAACCCGGTGTCCAGGCTGGGAGGCAGGCAGAGTCCTAGGCGGGGCAGAGCCATGGGGTCGCGGTGGCACTTCCTTCCCCGTGACCTGCCTCTCGGGCTCCAGCCCGACCCGGCTGCTGAGCCTCTCCCTGTGTCCTTATCTGGCCACTCCGACCTCTGGCGCCCTGCACCCCGGACTCTGGCCAGTCGTCTGAGATCACCAGCACACGCCCCTGCTGTGGTTACTGGAATAGAAAGAACTGAGAACTGGGAGGTGTGCCCTTACAGCTCTGATCTAGCTCCCTGGGGCACCGGTGACAGATCTGTGCCCTGACTGTCAGTGCCTCATCTGCAAAAACAAAGGGGTTACGTTGAATCATCTACAGGCTCTTCATGGCTCCGAAAGCCACCTGCTCTGAGTCTGCCTGGGTCATCCACCTGCTTTCCCACTACGTGGCTGTGGGTCTCAATGTCCACACCCCCCCCCCCCCCCATCCCGGTTTCGTGCTTCGCGACTTTACTCTGAACCGGACCCACGCTCCGAACAGTTTCATTCACAAAAGCTTCGGTCTGATGATTGGGATCCTGGCCTGGACTCCCTTAGCCCTGTTTCTGATCCAATGAAAACTTTTTAACCTTCAAGGACTTCATGCGCTCCCGTGCCTGGAGTCTCCCTACTGGTTTTATAATCAACTTCAGTTGACCAACGAAGAATTGATATCTGGCCCAAATGCATTCTTGTCAAACTGCGTAATTTTTACCTCCTGGTTCTTCTCCTTTGTTCTGTGTTATTATAGATAACATTTAAGTAGCATCGCCTTAATTGTGTTTGCAGAACGTTATTTCTACAAGATATTAGAGGGCGTTTTGCAGGGACGTGGAGGACTGGGCCATAATGCAATCTCTTTGGGAGGCACAAGTCAAATACATTTGAACTGATTTCATTAGTGCGGACCTTTGCCAGAGCTTTATCTATGCAAAGAGCATTGGGTGGGGGACCCTGGACTCCTCCAGCTCTGCCTCTGTCCTGCTGGGAGGCTGTGGGCCCACGGTCAGCAGCTGGAAATACATTGGCTTTGAGGTCCTGGTCAAGGTCTTCTGCTCCGTGACTCTCCGTTGTATGATGTTTGTTCATTATCTCTTCTTCATAATCTATGGAGATGATTTTTGGGGGCATTGACAATAGATGAGATGTTACTTCCTGTGCTGTGGGAGGACCCAGTGTCTGAAACACGGCATCTGCCCTCAAAGAGGTTAAACTCTCCTTGGGAAGGCAGGACATGCCAGTCGTTTCCTGGTGATTCAGGCCACCTAAGGGAGGCTACAGAGAGGGAAGGACAGTGGTCTGGGCCTATCACGGAGGTTTAATGGATGGCCTTGGACCTTAGGTGGGTATTGTAAGAAGGTGATATTTGGGGGGCGCCTAGGTGGCTCGGTCGGTTAAACATCCGACTCTTGATTTCGGCTCAGGTCACGATCTCACGGTTTGCGAGTTAGAGCACCACAATGAGCTCTGCTCTGACAGTGCGGAGCCTGCTTGGGATTCTCTCCCCACCCCCCACCCCTCTTTCTCTGTCTCTCTGTCTCTCCCTCTGCCCCTCCCCTGCTTGTATTCTCTCTCTCCCTCTCTCTCTCTCTCTCTCTCAAAATAAATACACTTAAAAACAATTTTTTTTTAAAAGAAGGTGATATTTGGAAGATGGAGAACTTGGAGAAGGTACTTAGTGCAGATGGCCAAGGGGGCGGAGGCAGAAATGAGGATGGGGTGGTGCATTAGATGTCCTGTCATGGTGGAGAGGAGAGGACCTTCACCCCGATGCTGCAAGTAGAGAAGTCAGTTTTACCCAAACTGGCTTCCTCTGCCTGGTCCTGGGCTCTTCCTGTCTGTCCATCGTCACTGCTCAGACAACTACCTTCCACCTCATTGACTCATTTGTACCTTTAAAGGTCAACCCTCTTCTACTCGTCTGTCTAGAACGATCCTGGTATTTCCCTTTCTCTCTCATGAGTGAGAGGCTCCAAGGGTCCCTCCTGCGGGCGTTGTCCTGCCTTCTCCCCTGCTTTGTTCTGAGGCACAGACGTGGGGACGCCGGAAGCAGTGACGCTGGTTTGTGGCTTCGGGGACTGATGTCGAGAGTAATGCTGTTCTGTCACGTCTGTAAGAACTAGGCTGGTACTTTACTGTAGAAGCCACAGCAGTACAAGGGCGTGACAACTGTCGTCTCTGGGATGGGTATATTCACATTAAGCACTTTAAAAAATTAATTAACTCGTTAATTTGTTGCACAAATACATTTACCTGAGCATCTTTCGTGTGCTGTGCACTTGTGAAACAGAGACAAGGCAAAGGCAGAGTCTTCGTTCAGGACGCTCACGGTCAACTAAGAAAGACGGCCACGATTAGCAAAGAAATGAAAAGACCGTGCGGCAAATGTTACATTCAACTCCGTCCCCGTTTATCGTGCCCATGTTCCAAACGCTATGCCAGATGCTTCACATTTTTTATTTTCTTTTTTCACTAAATGCTCATCACAGTCTTCTCCAAGCGAGTAGTTGGTCTGAGGTTTGTATTGTTATGCATTTTGCAGCCACAGAACTGAAACAACAAAGCAGAGTGAAGGCGTACTCCATGTGATTCTCTGCTGTTCTCATGCAGGAACCAGGGGCACGGTAGATACGGGAGTGAAGGTTCTGGACACAGAGGAGAAGATAACTGCCTGGAGAGCCAGGGAAGGCTTCACGGAGAAGGAAACACCCGAGTTGGGTCTTGTAGGATGAGTAAGAGTGTTTAAGGTATGAGTTTGGAGCACAGGAGAGAAAAGCATTTTTGGAAGAGGCACTGGCATGTGCAAAGGCCACGGGTCAGAGAAAAGGCGATTAGGGACCTGTGCGAGGTCAAGCCTAGTGCTAGGTGGGACGTTTGCGGCGTTCTAGAAGGGAGAGAGCTGAGGGCTGAGTAAGACCTACTGCGAGGGTTCTTACATGTCAGGTGAGCAGTGTGTGTTGTAAGCTGTTAATATCATGTATCCGAATCCAGAGGAATCACATGAATGTCTCTTCTCTTTTCCCCAGCGTTACTAAAACAAAGCCACAAGGGGATTATGCAGTTGGAGGCCACATGTTTATGTGGGGATAGAAGTGTGGAGCAAACCATCCTTCGTTGCACGAGAGAATCACCTGTAGACCTTTCAGTGGCACATAAGCGGCATGAAAGTTCCCCCTCCTCACTGCCCGTGGCACCTGTCCACGGTGGCCCTGCTCCGTTGAGCAGCATTTTCTCAAAATTCCCATCGATTCCTCAAAAAGTTAGTCATAGAATTGCTATAGGTAATTCCACTCCTAGGTATATGCACCAAGGAATTGAAAACAGGGACTGTATATTTCAAGTTTATTTATTTATTTTGAGACAGAGAGAGAGAGAGAGAGAGAGAGAACGAGCATGTGAGCAGGGGAGGAGCACAGAGAGAGGGAGAGAGAGAATCCCAATCAGGCTGTGCGAGGTCACCTCAGAGCCCAATGCAAAGCTCGATCCCACGAACCGTGAGATCATGGCCTGACCCGAAACCAAAAGCCGAAACCCTGAGCTTCACTGAGCCCCCCAGGTGCCCCAGAAAACAAATATTTCTACACAGATGCTCATAGCAGCACTATTCGTAATAACAAAAGGTGGTAACATCCCAAATGTCCATCAGTAGCTGCATGGATAAATACAGCGTAGCGTATCCATGCAGTGGAATATTATTTGGCCATAAAAACGAATGGAGCATTGACACCTGTTACAACATGGGTGAACCTTGAAAACATCACACGGAGTGAAACAAGCCAGACAACAAAAGGCCACATATTGTACGATCTCATTGATACGAAACATCTAGAACACGCAAATCCTTGGAGACCGGGAGCAGATTGGTGGTTGCTAGGGGCTGGGGGTAGGGGAATGGGGTGACTGCTAATGCGTCCAGGGTTTTATTTTGGGGTGAAGAAAATGTTTTGGAACTAGACGGAGGTGATGGTCGCACAACAATGGAAATGTCATCAATGCCATTGAACGGTGAATCCTTAATTTTATGTTTTGTGAATTTCACAGCAATAAAAAAAAAAAAGCCCCATGAACACCATGCTTTGGTGAGCACTGCCTGTTGGCCAAGAGCTTCCAGTGGGCAGTGGGTGTCCAGGCATCCCGAGAGCCCCGGTCCCCCATTCTCGCCTCCGAGACCATCCGCAGGCCTCCCGAGAAGAATGGATTCTTTACCATGGAAAGTGGTTATTTCCAAGTTGACCCTTTTGACTCTGTAAATCACTGTCTTGAATGCAAGATAGTAAAGGGCAAAAATTATTCCTTTTCTATTCTTTTAATTGCCAGAATCAATAGGCATAATTGATTTGAATTGAGAAATAGTCTCCAGGTAACATTTAGGAAGAATCATTGAGATCGGCATGCTGAGAGTGACTGCCTGCTGGGTACCCGTGGGTATCGCCCTCGGGATTCTGGCCCGGGAGCTGGCCACAGTGGTCAGGGTAAGAGAGTCCAGAGGGACGGCCCCTGTGTGGTCATTTGGACAAGACTTGGCTGCTTCTGCTCCTGTGAGGTCAGAGGATTGTGCCCTAAAACCGTGCTGGGGGATGGGAGCTCTGCCCTCCACTCCTAATGGTCCAGTGCCAGGCAGGAGCCTCTGAGCAGTGGCCAGCCCCTCCCCCCAGCCCCCCGGAGCACCCAGGCTGGCCTGGAGCCCCTGAGAGGAGGAGCTGAGGCCTGCTGGAGCCACCTGCTGGGGCCCCTTTCAGAGTGAGCTTCCTGGCATCACGCCTGGCACGCTCACCTTGGAGCGGATGGCGACCCTCTCCTTCGGGTGTTTATTTCGGTGATGTGAGGCAGGGACGGCGTGTGCTCCGAGCAGTTCACATCAGTGACCCCCTTGTCCACCTGGGCTTTTCTGGAACTACTGGAAAGGGACAGCTCCTCCCAGAAGAGAAGCCGGTTTCCAGCCCAATACTCGGGGAGTCATATTTTTCAAAATTCTGTTGAGTCCTAGTATCCTATGTTGGTTAGACAGCTCATCAATAGGACTGGGGGACAGGATTGATCTTTTACTTATAATGCAGAACATTCAATGGATGGCAAAGTGCTTTAAAAAGGGGCCCATGGAACACTTTGAAAATATTAATTAGCGTGTTGAAGCATTCTGCATAGCATATCACAGTGAGACTGCTCCAGGGGGTTGCTTGGGATGAATTATTAATAAGAATCCCTTTCTACCCTGTACTTCCCACCCTGATTTTCTGGGAGTGGGCGTAGGTTGGGTGTCTGTTAGATACATGTACTGCTCCTTTCATGCCGTTGGGGGCTTGGGGGTTATCCAAGTGTGGGGTTCATGTGTCTGGAGAAGGAGACGGACCCCAAACTCCAAGAACAAGGAAGGGTGGGGAAAGGCAGTGCCATAAAGGGCTGCGCTGGGCTTGGTGCTTCACGTTCCAATTGGAAACCGGATGGGTATGGCTTTTGGGTGCGAGTTGAGGTTTCTAAAAGATTCGAGCCAGAAGGAGGAATGCCAAGCAGCTCCAGTTTTCAGACCGGTCAGAGAGAATTCGGAGCCTTCTTCCCGCAGCCCCCCGGCCTCCCTCACTTCGCTGGTCATCGCGGGTGAGCGAGACCACCGTTCCCCTGCTGCCCGATCTCGACTGTGTTTACTGAGCGGCAGCGAGAGCTCCCCAAAGCTCCCCCAAAACACAGCAGCCCCCCGACAAGCCAGTGGTCGGACTCCAGAGCTGACAGGCGGCAAGCCTGAGTTTTCCTGTTTTAAGAAGGGCAGATTTGTAGAAATAGAAACATATTGGTAAGGGAATGTTGCTGTAAAGTTTTACATTAATTCAATCGAGGATGATAGAAGTACTTACAACTCCTGCCAAATTGAACAACGAGGATCAGGGGGTTAATCTGGTTGTGCGGAACATCCCTGACCTTGGAAAGAAGCCAAAGCGTGCGTTCCCGGCAATGTCTCCGCCGGCCCTGGTTTGTCTGCTTTTGTTCCCTCCTACCCCTCTGGATTCGCACTCTGCACGTACAGGCTCCCCGTATCTTTGTCCTTCAAAACGTACGAGCGGAGGTCTTCGCTGGGTTGCAGTCAACGACGAGGTGGGCAAGGACGGAGATTTTCGACGTTTTGGCAATGTAGACCACGGGGGACGTGGTCCGATTTTCCACTTCGATTTGATGGTTGACCGTCTGCAGGGTGTAACAGAAATGGCCTTTCCAGTTTGAAAGTGACCGAGTCCACTGGACTTCTTTGTTCAGCAGGTTTTGCAAGGCTAGCTCGGGTCCAATGGGCCATACAAACGTGTATCCTTCCCCCCCCCCCCACCCCCTCGCCCCGAAGTTTGAGGTGTCATATCGGACGCCTTTTGTTTCACTCTCCAGGGAAAACCACAAACCATAAGCTTGACTGGAATTTTCATGTTGACAACTTCCTGCAGGTATGATAGGAGCAGATCATTAGCGGTTGCCTGTGTTTGGCAGGAAGGGAAGTGAATGGCCAGGCGAGTCTATGGAAATGGTGACAGGGATGCCTCTGCTTTGTAGGGAGTTAAGAGCATGACACATTTCTGAGGAAACCAGCCCTGTGCACCACGGACGTTACTGGCACCACGTCCCCCTGAGCGGATTGACATTTTAAGCATGTAGGTGACCTCCAGGGCTTTTGAGGCAAATTTCTCTCCCTCCGTCTTCTCCTTCCCTCTCCATCCATTTCCCTCTTGGAAAAAGAGAGGGGGGGGGGAGACAGAGAGAGATATCCCAGCTAAAGGTCTCTATAAATTTTCACACCCCTGGTGCATTATTATTATTTATTCACCTCATTTCATCAGAATTAAGGCCAGATTTACAGGAGAAAAATTAGCTCTGTAAACAGTCAAAGCAATATCGGGCCTCCCCCTCCCCGGTGATGCTTGATAAGGGTCCTGGTGTTTGGAGAGCGTGACACGGCCAGCCTGTGGGCAGAGCTTGCTGGGGGTCTCCGGTGCAAACGGGAAAGTGCCAAGAAAAGGACCCTGCGCTCCGGCGGCCGCGTCACCACCTCCTACACGGACGGACAAAGGAATCTGCAGCGAGCAGTTCGTGCGTGTCGGAGCGGCCTGCTAGACATGGCAAAGTTTTATTTTTATTTATTGTCTGGCGAGGATTTCAATACCCCTCCATGCCAAATCATAAACAGAAAGAAGCCCGCATTTGGCTTTTGTTATCAGCGAAGAGAATTAAGGTTATTTTTTTCTTTGACTTTTTTTTCTTTTTCTTTCTTTCTTTTTTTTTTTTTTTAACAGCCCAGTACCTTGGCTGGATTCCAGTTCAGGTAATTACATTCTGTCTTCCTAAATTCCCCTGTAACTCCAATTGGGCAAGCTGCTCTTCTCTGCCCTCCTAAAAGCTGATGTGCGGGGTGCCTGGCATCGAATGGGGTGGCATTCCGATAGTGGGTCCCAAGGTGTTGCGCTGGAAATGCATTTCGAGCGGCTTCCGCACGCGGGCTTGTGTGCAAATGGAGGTACTATTATTTATTGGTCTTTTCCACCAGCAGCTGCCAACCCGAAACTATCTCTGAATGACATTTTAAATATGAAGGCCAGGGTCATTAGGATGATTAGATACAAGGGTCCATTTTGTTCACCTCTAGAATTATTGGGTGCCAGGAAGCAGAATAGGGAAAGAAAAGGAAAGAAAACTCCTCCCATCTCCGGGAATGTCTCCTTTCCTGTGTTTCATTTTTCCACAAAATGGCTCTTTTTTTGTGTGTATGTTCTTTGCTTTTTTTTTTTTTTTTTTTTTTTGCTATCTCCTGATTAAAATCTAGGAGGATTATTGGGCTTTTTGTTTTTGTTCGTAGGCATGAGTGGAAACGGGAGTATTTTCCATTTGTTCGGATAAAACGGCAGCCCCTTTTGAAAAAGTCCGAGAGTCCATTCGTTTACAGTTAATTCTTCAAATATTTATTGAGTACCTGCCACGTATCAGATCTTGTGAAAGGATTCTTTGGGCCATATACATGCTTATTGTTTCTATCCTTTTCATTAATACTTCGTTTAATTGTGGATATCCGTGCGTTTTGCAATAGCATCTGTATTGACAAGCAAAGTAGGAGATGACATGTATGTTGGGTATGATGTGGTATGTAATCATCCCCCGTAGACAGCTGATGGTGGTGAAAAGTACATTTTCCAAGAATGACACCGACATCCACCGCAAAAGAGAATTCGGGATGGGTACTGGGAGGCAAAAAAGAAAATCTGTGGATGAAAACCACTTCCATTTTAAAGATAAGCATGACAGTAAAGTGATCCTTTTTCCAGCTGCTGTGAGAGATTCAGGAAACTGCTGCCATGGGCCTGTTGTCAAACCCGTTTGTTTCATAATTCCTACAAAATAGGATGTGAGGGTTTCGTGGATGGCCTTTCTGCCAGAGGTGGGGTCTGATGCCCCACACACACACCTGCCACCACCCTCCTACTCTGAGCTCTTCCCTCGTATCTAGAAGCAGGCAGATCTTCCCGGCACTTGTAATTGTTATTTTCTATTGACTTTAATTTCCCAGCTCCGAATCCTGCCACCGTTAGATGCCGTAAATCGGTGGCGCTATCCACCTATGCGGTGTGGTCAAAGCCACTCCGAGGGAAGCGGCCACCGCGTCTGGCATTAGGTCTTAGCCTGCGTTTCCATAATAATTTATTATCGCCTCTTTACCGCCCCCCCCCCCCCCCCAGTAGAATCATTCTCTACAAAGCACTGAGCCCAGGCAGATATTAAACAACTCAGCTCAGTCCAGTGGTCTCCTCTGGGCTTGTAACTCTAGTGAATTGCATTTTTTTCTAATTACAGGAAAAGTAGCAAATTGGCAAACATCAGGAAGTGGGTACGCCCCCTCTGATTTACAAGGAAGAGTGCAGGGTGACTTTATAGCTCAGGAATTCAGTGAAATAAATTTATGGTTAGAAAAATTCATGTTCTTAATGTGATGAAGGTCCTTTAACTTTTAACACGCTTCTCCAGTTAAGGTTCGCGGGACTCACACGGAAATGGCTGTCTACAGCTGCTGCAAATTGATTTATCCCCAGATAATAGTCAGAGCTGCAGACCAAATTGTTGGAAAGAAACAGTTCTTTAATTTCGGTGTTTGGGGCTGTCTATATATTGTTTATGCGTATTCCCGTTGTGTATATGAGCAGAGATTTGCGGTGGCCTCACTTTTCCAGGCAATCAGGGTAATTTCCCTCCAGCCCAGAAGGCCTGCACTGCTGATAATCCCCGCACACGGTCCCCCACCCCCTCGGGGGACTTGGTGGCCCCCACATCAACTCCTCCCTTGGCATTTGTGAACTTCTGCCAAGAGCCAAGCGATCTACGGGAGAAATTAGGGAATCCGCGTCTATGGTGATGCTAATTTGTGTTTTGGAAATCACATTTTGCCGATCTGCTGAAATCATTTGTACTGGAGGGTGACGTCTTGTGCTCTCTGGGAAGCGCAGAGGCGTCGCCCCAACCCTGATCCTGTCTTGGTTTCTCCGGGGCTTCCCCAGTCCGTCTCTCCAGACGCCAGTTACTGGTAGACCATTCCTCCATTCTTTAAATATTTCCTGAGCACCTAGTCTATGCAACGTAGTGTGCTTGGAGATGGGTTTGGGAGAGGCCGGCACCACCTCTGGCCCCTTGGGGTTTACGATCGATTGAGAGACAGAAAATAAAACGAGCAAACAAGTGATTGTAGGAATAATCACCAGTTGTGGTAGGCACACCGGAATTAAACATTCGAGGAGTTATAAGAGAGCAGACGGGCTCACCTGCTATGACGGGGCCCTTGGAGGGGGTGACAGAGGTGGAGGCATGCAGCCCCCAGCCCTCTGCCCTAACTTCTCAGGGGCACCTCCTGCTTCTCTGCAGCAGCAGGAATCTTGGGGCGGCGCTGTTGATGGGTATGAATCAAAGGCTGGTCATAGCACAAGGCTCAGCGCGGCTAACCTACCTTTGAAGGGTGTTTCTGGTCTCAGTCTACCGCGTGTTGGTGTGGGCCAGCTGGGCTCTCTCCTGTTCCTGGAGAGAACTGGTCATCTCAGCTGCGCACCGTTTAGGGGGCCCCTGACTTCATGCTGAGCTGACCCGGGCGCCCGCAGGGCCGCAGGGCCCTTGCAGCACCATGGTGTGACCATCTTTCCTGGTTTCCAGGCTTGGGGTCAAGGGTCCCCTGTTCCCTGGTCTGTGTGCACTTGCCTGAACTCAGACAGGCTGCCCCAGCTCCTGGTCTAGATGAATCGCTGCCTAGTACTCTAGCCCCCTGAACACAAAATCTGGTTTTTCACTTCCCTTATGCCTTCAAGCCTAGATGCTTGGGTCTGACCTTTTTTGTGGGTAGTTGAGAACAGGGAGCACAAAAGTCTGAAACATTTTCATCTTTTGTATAGTTATCTCCTAGAGAAAATACTCACTGTGTATTTATTTGTTTTTAAAGGGTAACTACGTTAAAATAACTGAAGAAAAATTGGTACCTGCAGGTGGTAATGGGTGTTCGTTGGATTTACTGGTGTGGTCGTTTTGTAAAATACACAAATATTGAATCATTATGCTATACACCTGAAACTAATATAATGTTATATGTTAATTTTATTTCAGTATTAAAAACGCGAAAACCTTCCAACTCATGAAATTTCTTATAATTAAAAATATGTTCTAACAAAATCAGGTTACTAAAATTAAGAGGAAAATAATTCTAATAAAATTAAATAAAAAAATACACGAACACCTCAGCGTATCACAAATATAAACATTCAAGAATGACAAATAACTGAGGAACAAAGAAGGACTTATGATGAGTGGCTAATCTATTTTTTCTTTGACTCCAGAAACATTTATTGAGCCTATGCCGTGAGACAGGTGTCTTCAGTCTTTATCCCTCCCTCTCCCTCCCTCCTTCCCTCCTTTCCATTTGTCACGTGCCTCCCTGTCCTGGAAAGATGCTGTCAGGCGCTGGTGATGGCGTGGTGAAGGTGACACGGTTCTTGTACCTTCACGAAACACAACAATCTGGTTCGTGAGTCAGCCCTGCACACAGCAGCCTCCGTGAGAAGCCCCATCAACACACACCTCGCATAGGTGAGCCGCAGCTGTGACTTTCTGTGGGAAGGCAGAGGAAAGAGGGCCTGAAACTCCTGGAAGTCTTCCCAGCAGTGTTGGTAAAGAGTTTATTTAGGCCTTGAAGACCAAGTGAGGTTTTGCTAGAAGGAGCCCGGAGGAGAAAGGCACTCTGGCCAAAGGCAGAGCTCTGAATGGATGCAGTGGAGGGGAAGAGCCAGGAGAAAGGGGGAATGGTCGACCAGCTGTCCTGGTCTCCCAGGGTGATTTACCAAGCGTCCCTTACTGTTGAGCCTTTCTGGAACCTTCCCACAACCTTGAACACTTAGCAGCCCTTTGCAGGGGCCCTTGGGGCCTCCTTGCACTATTGGGTCTGTGAGGAATAACTCTTTGGATACGTGTCAGGACACCTGGGGGTCTTCAGGGTCCTGATCACAAAATGACCATGATCCTAGGCAAATGTTGGAAGTGGCAAATGTTGGATCCTAGGCCTTGGAGGAAGTGACCCTCGTGGCACCTGTTCACCCACCACGCCTGGGTGCGTGCCCCTTGACTGGGTGTGCCCGTGTCATGCCTGTGCCGGGGCAAGGACTCACTGTGGAGACTCAGTCACTCACTCAACAAAGGTCTGTGGGACCCTCTGTCATCTTGAGCACATTTGCGCCTAGAAGAGAACACACTGCTCTCTTCACTATCGTTTGCTCTGCTTTTTATTATTTAGTGTATTTATATTGGGCTTTTCCAGGATATCTGTGGGCGCACTTGCTTGACATCCAAGAAAAATGATTTTCGTCTTAGTTCACCTTTAGGACCAAACCCATGGGAAGTATTCTTCCTGCGATAAACTGAAATGCTTTTCCTTCTTCTTTCTTAGTTAATGTGTAGAGATTCATTCCTTACTGCACACCTAGTATACGGTGGATACCTTTCAGTGGTCTCTCCTCAACGAAGACTTTTACTTATTGGATGCATTCATTTCTTTATCCAGAAACTTTTCACGGAGGTCTAGGGTGTGCTCAGTAAACAGAAGACCCGTTCTTGCCTTCACGGAGCTGATGGTCTAGTGAGGGAGTGAGGAAATCCCACAGATCATTGCAATAAGAGGTAAGAAGCGACGTGGGTTCTAAGAACACCCCATGAGAAGGTTGGAGAGTGGGGAGATCGCTCCTGTGGGCGGTCCTGGAGCGCCTTCCCCGAGGGACGCTGGCAGGATCTAGGGGACCTCAGGAGCCAGAGAAAGGAGGGAAAAGGCATTTGGGGCAGAGGAGCTATGGGCAGAGGCAAGGAGAGGGGCACACCTGGACTGAACCTGGCTTGGCCAAGGCCGGGCTGGGAGGTTCATCTTCAGCTAAGCTTTGGCCATCCTGGGATGGCCCCAGTGCCATGCTGAGGCTGGGGTCTTCCTTATGTGATCCTGCCCTGTTTATCCCCATCCCCTGAGGAAGAAGTAGGAGGTAGGAAACAGGGAGCCATTAGGTCTCCAAGAAGAGAGTTACAGGGGAAATCTTTGACTTAGGTACGCAGTGGACATAAACAAAGAAAAGTGACAAAAAAGGGCCAAGGATGTCTATGGACATTCACACATTCAGAGAAGGGGAAAGTCTGAGACCTGGGTTTCCAAGCCAGCACCCAGCTCTGCTTTTTGCTTCCTGGTGTCTACACTGCAGGCAGCCAGCTTCCAGCCATCCAACTACCCCATCCTGGGACTGTCACAGACGGCCCACTGCATGCAAAGAGTGCAGGGAGACATCAGGTCCCCTTGTTCCTCTTAGGAACAGGCTGGGCTATCGCCCATGAGTGATGGCAGGGCTGTGTTTAGATTTGCACTTACCTAGTTTCGAATCTGTTTTACACGGTTGAGCTGCGCCTCTCTTGCAGGTACCTCCTCCACCAGTACCAATAAGCCTGGGGGCTTCATTCACCTTGGATTTGGGGTTGCTAGATTGTACACAGTTCACACAAAAACTTGACTTAACCCTGACCTTTCCATTCACCCATTTATTCTACAATGTATGATCTGACAGGTGCAGAGATGTGGTCTGGACCCTCCCCCTGCACTATGGCAGGGGCAGCCGCGTCACCTCCAAGAGCAAGGGGACACACTTTAGGAAACCACGTTCTGGGTCATGTGGCTTCCCATTCTGCAGGTTTGCAGACAGTGACCGGCTCTCTTTGGCCTTCTGTCACAACCAGGGACAGTGACCACAGTGAAAGTCTCCCCCGCTGTGCTAAGTCAAGCTCAAGTCTGAATAATTTCCAGCCTCTAATTGGGCTCAATCAATTCGTCAACAGAACCATCCAAGTCCACGCTTTATTCAGTGCCTTCTGGTGCTAGATGCCATGGCCACTCCAGAAAATTCCTAGGGTCAGGCCTCTTCTCGGACAGAGGGAAGGACCGTTGCTAAATGTCCACGGAGCACGTGCTCGGTGCAGTCGCTGGGTCAAGGAAGGTGTAGGGCGCGCACTCCGTGCACCAGAGTAGGTAATGAGCCAGACGCACGTACGCCCCATCCACAAGGTGCTGTGTGCCAGGTGCTGATGGGACACAATGCATGACCACAGGTGTGTGGAAGATGAGCCTTTGAGCCTGGATCTTAGGAATGGGGAGAGCATCAACAGGTTGAGAGAGAAGAGAGGAGGGCTTGCAGGGTGGGGCAGCCTGGGGCCGTGGGCAGACCGGCTCTTCCCAAGGGCTTGCCCGGGGAAGGCCATCAAGGTTGAGACAGCAGTGTGAAAGGCCGAGCCTTGAAGTCGCCTTCTGGAAGCTGGCTGGAGAGTTGCTGCCCGGGGAAAGGAGAGAGAGGAAGCTGGTGGGGCCCAGAAGCCTCTTTGCATGTGGGCAGCGCCCTTCCTGTGCTGCGGGAACAGAACCTTTGGGAACAGCCACCTCCTGCTCTGTGATGTGTGCTGCTTGGCGGTGGGGACCTGCCCATAGCACCTGGCTCTCCTGTCCGTTGACTGGCCAGGGGGAAGGTGGCTTCTCCTCGGAGGAGCTCAGGGGTCAGCAGGATTCTTGTTTGTGCCACTCCGGTGTGTGCTGGGATGGCCCGAACGGGAGCTGAACGCAGGTCTGCTGGCCCCGGAGAATCTGGCTCAGGTCAGTCCTCACTTACGGAACATCTGCCCCGTGGCTGAGCCCGGGACGGTACGGGGGAGTCAGAGACAAGGCGTCGGCCGTGGACCCAGGGACTCTCAGCTCGGCGGGACTTACCGGCAGAGCCAACCGTGGTGAGTGGGGTAGCTGCACAGGGCTGGCTGGCACCAGGCTGAGGGGAGGGCCACCTCAGTGTCCCTGCTTTGTCCTAACGATGGGGGCTGGGCCACGGGGCCTCCCTCTCATGGCTTTGCTAAAGCAGCAGCCACTGCCATCTGCAAAAGAGTTGGCAGACGAGACTAGCCCTGAGATAAGCGAGTAGGTTTTCAAAAATGTTTCTGATGGTCTCCTCAACGGAAGCTCAGGGTGGATGACTGCTGAGGAGCACACACATCTGCCCATGTAGCCTGGGCGGGTGTCCAAATGCCTCTGTGCCCGGAAGAGAGTCCCACAGAGGAGCCCACGTATAGGAGCCAGCATAGGGTGTCAGTGACCGAGGCATGCCTTTTCTTCCTTCATCATCCCTATACTCAGAGCTCCCTCCCCCCCACCCCGCCCCCCCAGGACAAGGAGCTAACTGAATGGTGGCGTGCAGGGCAGGGAGGGGGGAGCCGGACAGCACATGGCCCCTGGCCACTCTCTAAGGTTCCTGGGCTGTCCCCCCCTCTAGGGGTCTAGGTTGCCCACTGAAGAAGGGAGAAGGGAGAATAGAGAAGAAAAAGTGAGATCCACGGGCGCATCGGGCTGTCAGAAAGCCCAGAGAACAAACATCACAACCAACCCGGAGAAAGGTGGGTTGAAACAGAGATCGTGTTGGACTGACCTTTGAGTCTGAACAAAAGAAATAAGTATGTAGGAAAGCTTTTCAACACCACCCTGGAAGAAATAAAAGCAAGGAGGGACAAGTCGATTGGTCAGGATCCCTGTAAAGAGTGTGCCCTCTTCAGGCTGCAATAGGTCCACAGTGTATTTTAAGATCTGTGTGTATCAGGGGAAGTTCAAACCAACAGACTCTGCCTACTGTGCTGGCCGTGGTCGTTGAGACTGAAGTATTTGAAAACACGGAACACAGTCCTTGCCGAGAGGAGCAGGAATAACCAAATAAAGACAAGACCTTATGTAGTAATCTTCCCAGTGAGCAATCCCTAGTTTCTGAATTACGAGGAGGTCCAGTTTTCAAAGTATTCTGAATCTTCTGAATCCACTCAAGTTTACTATTACTTTTTATCAGGTAGGATGGTAACCAGTGTCTGCTTCCTGGGCACTCGGGAATCTTCAGACCCGCTAATGCAGGACTCAAGGACACACAGCATCGTCATTGGGAAGGGGGACAATTAGGAGAGTACCATCCACCCTTCATTAATCACGGTTTCTGAACTAGAGATGCAGAACTTCAATCTCGGTGCAAGAATTGCAATCGTGTTTTGAAAATACCCCAAATTCTGGAGTGCCTGGGTGGCTCAGTCATTCAACATGCGACTTCAGGTTGTGATCTAGTGGTTTGTGAATTTGAGCCTCACGTCGGGCTCTGTGCTGACAGCTGGGAGCCCCGAGCCTGCTTCAGATTCTCTCTCTCTCTCTCTCTCTCTCTGCCCCTACCCCGCTGGCTCTCTCTCTCTCTCTCTCTCAGAAATAAACATTAAAAAAAAAAAAAAGAAAAGAAAAGAAAATACCAAAAATTACTTAATAACCCCAGCATGGGTGTAGAGTGGTGTAAGGCTTGTACCCAGGAAGCAGAAATGGTGACTTTTAAATAAAAGGCTTAGCACGTGCATGGGGGCTGCTGTCTGCACAAAGTACAAGGACGTCGTTGGGT
>NW_024412404.1:63871631-63894977 GCF_014898765.1 Herpailurus yagouaroundi
CATTAGCAGCCTGAAATTATAATATTATGTTAAAGAACAAAGCTGCTCCCCGGAAAAATATGTGCTGCATATCTGACAAAGATAAATTGGATTATTCAAAATATTCCTGATGAAATGTTACATTTTGCAACTAATTATCAATCTGTTTTATCTGCAGACCAGCTGGGCATTTTTTGTGCATGCGAGGCCTGCCTCCGCAATGATCTTAAGATGTCACAGTAGCGTTTACATCTTTTATTTCAAGATTTAAATAACTAGGAAGTAGCTAATGTAATTCACTGCTGAGAAGAAAGGCGAGTTCCTTGATTCCTTTCCAAAGCGATCTCCTCCTAATGAACTTCTTTGGACTGTGAGTAATGAGGCTTTATTCAAATAATGTTTAAGGAAGGCTCTGTCAGAGTAATTTCTAAAAAAAAAGGGGGGGGGGAACCAATGTTTAATACATTTAAAACATCTCTATTCATAGGATATTAGCTCTGCAAGCCCACAATAGCCAGTGAGACTTCTGTCTTGCTCATTCTGCTGAACTTGGCCGCGGCCAAGCCCTTCGATGCCCCCGCAAAGCGGAGGACTCGGCCCTGCTTTTCATCCGGCGTTTTCTAGAGCTAATATGTTTAAGATACTCTGGGTTGTTATAAATCCTGGCCATTAAGAAGATTCAGCTTTCTGCTCTTGTCTCCCCATCAAAATCTCTCTCCTGTTCTGATCTATCTCGGGGATTGGGTCAATATAGTTTTCTTGTTGTTTTGTGAACATTTTATGGTTTGAGGCAGCAGAAAAACAGAAGCTGACAGTTTCTTGGCCGTTCACACTTTCCTGGAGGGCAGGGGGGTGGCTGCAAAGTGCACTCCACCTATACGTTTAGCAGTCAGTGCACTTGCTCTGCTGTGGCCGAGGCATTCTCCACTTGGATGAAGGAGAAAGACTGTCAGCTCTCGTGTGTAAACACACAGAAGTGCTTTCCGACCTGCTCTGCTCTGCTCTGTACTGTGTTTCAGCGACTGATAGAAGGGTATCCCCACAGCGAAGCAATCTTAGATCTTCAGCCAGAGCGGACACTTTGGCGACAGTGGATGGAGAAGGCAGCGCGGGGCTTCGTGCCCATTGTACAGACGAGAAAGCTGAGGCTCAAGGAAGTAGAAGCAGTGACTTGCTCGAAGGTACCCTGGGAGGTAGGGTGGGTGCAGGGCTTGTAAGCCTCTGCACAGCCCCCCACCCCCCCACCCCCCGGGCTCCGACACACATTCTAAGCGCTCCACTTAGATGGATGAAAGATGAATTTATAATTGATGGGAGGAACACGTGGGAACCTGTCAGGATGTGGATTTCCCTTCTCAGTTGAGAGGTCTTCAAAGTGGTTATGAGGGAGCATGCCAAGGAAAATCAAGCAGGCATTTTCCCCACTAAAAATGACAGAACGTACATTCTTGCTTTTCTCATTGATTTCATTCTGACTGCTTTTCCATAAAATTATCCCCAGACAGGTTCTCAGAGCTGTCACGAAGCCATTTGAAATTTTGCATGAAGCACATTTATGTGTGCATTTCTATATCTATCTATATAACTCCCCCCTCCCTTATTTGGCTTGGTTGGAAAATGTCTTTTGTTCAGACTGCAAAAGACAATTACACCTGATCTAACTCCCTGGCTGATTTGACTCCTGGGTATTTTATTTTGACGTTCCTATATTAATAGTCAAATTGGAGTGCTGAAAACCATAAGGACTTAACACCGACTGGACCTCCTTAAGTCTGCACTTTCTGGTGAGTCTCACCTTCCGTTTTTCAAATGCTTGTTTCTGCCAAGATGCCTCTTTTGTGAGAATCCATGGTGGTCCTGGATGTGGAGGTGCTGGGGACTCGAAGGGCTCAGAAGGGACCCCACTGGCCTTTGGGTTTTCCCAGTCAGTCTCCTGGGTCTTTTGCCCAAAGTGAATGTTGGGCTTTCATCAGATGATGGGGGTGGGGGGGTGGGAAAGCCTGAATGGAGAAGGTAATCTCTTGTCACCAAGATGGGAGATAAGTGTTTGTAAAGTAGCAAATACTGGGCCCTGTTTTTTTTTTTTTTTTCCTAAAAGAATTTCTAATCTGAAAATTGTTCATTTATATTTTGGAATCGATAAAAATGGTTTTTGTTCTCTCTTCTGTGGAAGAGTGATGTGTATGTGTGTGTGTGTGTGTGTGTGTGTGTGTAAATTATTTAATCATCTTAACAGGATGTGGTACAAGGAGATGCTAGAATTCTCCCGAAAAGTTTGCTCTGTCTTTCTTATTCACCTAGAAGACGTCTCTGTCCCGCATTGGTGGAGGGGACCGTCTGGGTTCACAGCAGCACTTGGCAAAATTCTTTAAAATTGTGTAGATTAAGCGTTGGCCACCGTGCCTATGAGGGGCCGGATAATAAGTACATTGGGTTTGCAAGCCGTGCTGTTACAATTACTCAGCTCTGTCACTGCAGCTTAAAAACAGCTGTAGACAACATGTAAATGAATGAGCGTGGCTGTGTTCCAATAAAACTTTATTTATGGGCATTGGAATTTGAATTTTATATGATTTTCATGTGTCATGAAATATTATTCTTCTTTTGATTTTTTTTCAGCCATTTACAAATGTAATAACCATTCTTAGTTTGTGGGCCATACAAAAACAGACGATGCCCGGATTTGGCCCACAGGCAATGGCTCGTCCCTGCTGCTTTGGAGTTTGAGGTGGGTCCTTCTCGCTGCTCTGCCCCCTTGGCTGCTCTTGTAGGAGTGAGTAAATAATGCTTTTTAAATTTAATTTTATTTTCTTTGACTTTTACAAATTCGTATCTGCTTTCACGATATTAAGCTCTCTATTAGTAGCCCCCTCGGTTTTACGGAGACAGAATCGACCTGTGACATTGGATAAGTTTAAGGCGTGCCACGTCATGGTGTGATATAAGACTATATTGTAGAATCATGGCCACAGTTCACTTCACATCCGTCACTTCTTACAAAACGCTTTTTCATGTGATGGGAACTTTCAAGGTCGACACTCCCAGCAACTTTCAAATACACAGGACAGTAGTGTTAACCAGAGTCGCCACGCTGTGTATGATATCCCCACGACTTCCTTGTTTTGTACTTGGAAGTTTGTAGCTTTTGACCACTTTTACCCATCTTCCCCCACCCTTGCCTCTGGCAGCTGCCAATCTGTTCTCTGTACCTACGAGTTTTGCTTTATTTGTTCGTTCTTACATTCCACGCCTAAGACATCATATGGTATTTGTCTTTCTCTGTCTGGTTTATTTCACGTGACATAATGCCTTCAAGGTCCATCTAGGTGGTCACAAATGGCAGGGCCTTCTTTTGTTCCCGGCTGAGTAATGTTCCATTATGTGTATTGACAGCCAGCACTCGGCATAAGGAAGGCTCTCGAACGTCCGGACCTGCCCTGGCTCACAGCCTTGCGTCCCTTTGCTACATATGCTTGCCCTTGTGGGACCTTCCCTCTCTGCTCCAAGTGACTTACCAGAATATGTCTTCTGTACGCATAGAGGGCTGTCCCTAAGAGGAATTTTCGTGAATGAAATGATCTCTAGCCCCTTCACAGCCCCCATGATAATGGGCCAAACACAGAAGGAGTGTCCAGCTTTGCTGTGGAGACCAGACAAGCTGCCTGGGGGCACAGACAGAGGGCCAGGTGACAGCGCAGCCAGGTGAAGAGAGAGAAGAGAGCGTCCGCAGGGCGCACCTGCGCACAAGGCTTCATGACCCCCGTGCAAGCTCTGAAATGGTCAGGATGCACTAGCGCCCCTGGGTCTCTCTGAGGAGCAGGGCTGGTGGCTTAGAGGGACCAGCTTATTCATCCTGCATGCTGGGACTCAGCCACAGACAAGGGACAAGCGGCCTTTAAACATCAGGCCTCAGAGTTGGGGGGCGGATGTCGCAGCTCCGGGGAGGGACGCCAGCCAGCTGCCAGTGTTGGAGGACGTGATCCCATTTCCCTGGCCATTTCCAAATCCCCCCCGCACCCCCACCATTGTCTTCACTACATCTTTAACCCCGGATGGCACTAGCTTTGCTGTCCTTGGGGATTCGACTTAATTTGAGCTTTGACGCCCATCGTGCAACCGGCCTCAGAATTTGGGCCCCCGGAGTGGCAGGTGGTGAGGATGTCCCAGGGCTGAATGGGATGGTTTCCGGGAGTCTCTGCCCAAGGGGGCTTCCCCCAGGGACCTGCTTTTCGCTCGTAGCCTCTTGAGAGCAGGCTCTGCGAAGCCAGGGCCCGGTTCCCACCGTCCAGGCCCCAGCACTGACCGGGTGCAGGGTGGAGCCCAGCCATCGTCGTCTAGTCCCGAGAGGCAACCAAGGGGCAAACACGGGATGGTCTGTGGGGTGGGACCGATCTGAGACACAGAGCTCAGCCTTTGCTCTTGACTTTGGCTTTGCCTGAGCGGTGACCGGGGCTGTATCTCCACAAGATGGTGAAGAGCCTGGTTTCCTGCTAGGGTGCAGCTAGTTGGCTGGGAAATGGGAGACTAGGCCGGACGGTGGGAACCGGAAATTCTCCCACTGTGGCCACAGCTTCTGCAGCCGGTCTCCTCCTGATGCTGAGGACAGGTGTGGAGCTCTCCGTCCATGTGACTGAAGAACAGGGCTTGGAGGTGGTAAGTGGATGTTCCTAAAGTCACCTTCCGGCAGAATGGGGCTGGCGCTTGTGGCTCAGCCAGGCTCGGGGGACCCACACCCGCCAGCTAGCTGAGTGGGGCTCCACTCCTTCCTTTTCGAGAGCAGCGATTTTATTCCTGCCTCTTGGCCTGTAAAGGGCTTGTATCGCTTTCTTGTTGCTCCCCAGATACAAGTGCTGGACTGGGGGCAGAGGACGTGGCCGACTCCACCCCACCTGTGACTCCTGTTTTTGCCTTCAGGGACCACGAACGAACCCAGCTCTCTGGGCTCCATGTGGTCGGGACCTTTCTCCCACCTTCTCCTGCTTTCCCCCAAGGGTTGATCTTATTCATTCCTGAATTTCCCCTAAATTAGATCCCGTGAGCATTTAGTTGCTGGAA
This sequence comes from Herpailurus yagouaroundi, assembly GCF_014898765.1. Lineage (NCBI taxonomy): Eukaryota > Metazoa > Chordata > Mammalia > Carnivora > Felidae > Herpailurus > Herpailurus yagouaroundi. The sequence continues at coordinate 63,876,666 of NW_024412404.1, forward strand.
ACACACAGTGGGCAAAAAAAGGCCCAGGCCCGAAGCTGAGAGAACCCCAGGGTGGGCCTCTGAGAGGGCCGGTCCCCAGCATTCCGAGAGCAGCGACAGCAGCAACATTGATATATTCAGTGCTCACAGCACTCCGGCAAGGGAAATATTATTGCTGCTCTGGTTAAATCCACTCATGCCCATTTTTCAGATGAGGAAATTGAGGCTTAGCTAGGAAAAGTACTGGGCTCACTTTGCTACTGCTGTTGGGGTTTGCTTACGTGTATGGGCACGTGTACGTACGTGTGCATGAGTATGTGAGTGCATGTCTGTGCAAGCGTGTCAGTGTACATGTATGCATGTTCACGTGTGCCTGTGTGTGCATGGTCATGAAGCCATATGTGTGTGCATATGAGTGCAAGTGTGTGTGCACATGTAGTGAGTATTTGTGTGAATGTGCGTGTGCATGTGTGTATGCAGGTGTGTGTGCGTGCATGCGTGTAAGCCTGTGCACACGTTGAGAGGTTTGTCAGGCCTCGAGGAGCAGGCTGTGTGGCCTCTCTGGTCTGTCTCTGCCAGCAGGGTCCACATGGAGGCCCAGGAATCTGGGGGACATGTCCTTTCTATGGGCACAGCACGGCTGTCGGGGTGAGAGGTGGGCAGGCCTCGGGTGGAGCTGGCCCGAGCTCTGGCTGTGTGCCCCGGGGTGTGTGGGCACCATCCTGAGGTCTCTCCTGGTCCGCCCGTGCCAGCCTGGCGTTGGGCTGGCGGTATCCAGGGCTGTGCCGAGCTCAGCTGCCTCCCGGCCTCCTCATGGGAGGGGTTGGGGGCCCAGCCCACGGCAGCAGGTCCGTGTGCAAAATTTGAGGCCAGAGAAGATATGCCCCAAGGTGCGAAGGTGGGAGAGGGCAGGAAGGGAGCAGCTTGGCACCTGTGATGCATCTGGTTTTTAAAAAAATTTAATGTTTATTTTTGAGGGGGGGAGGGTCCGAGAAAGAAGGAGACACAGGATCTGAAGCAGGGTCCAGGCTCTGAGCTGTCAGCACAGAACCCGACACGGAACTTGAACCCACGAACTGCGAGATCATGACCTGAGCCGAAGTCGGATGCTTAACCGACTGAGCCCCCCAGGCGCCCCACCTGTGAGGCATCTTTTGACCTGCCCTGGGCCTCGGGCTGGCCAGCCCACCTGGCAAGGAGCAGTCCAGGCTGGTTCTGGTGTGGCATCCGTTAGCCTCATGTATCTATTTAATCAATCCATTAATTATCCAACTAATTAATAAAAATGGAATGTAAACACTTAGTTTCTCACTGGCACTTCCCTCATCTCAAGTGCACGGTAGTCACGTGACTGGTGGCTACCAGGTCTGGCCACGTAGATGAAATGTATACTTGTCGTCACAAGAAAGTTGCGTTGGACACAGAGCAGGTCTCCAAGTACGTCTCCACAGCCTGGCTCAGATGAATGATGGTTCTCAAGTCTTCAGGGACCCACTGGCTTTGTTCTGGGGTCCCATCTACACTGCCACCCGGGAGGTGGAGGCTTTCGAAGGTCAGTGGAGGCCTTTCTGGGCAAGGCCAGGCCTCTAGGTTTCGTCTGACTCATGGGAGAGGACAGGCGGAGGACAGCGAATTCTTCTGAATATGCCAGTCTCGGCCCTCACGCGTTGCATATGGTAATAATAAGCACGGGAGGTAATAAGAAAGGTCATTTGTTGGGTGCTTAATGTGTTGAGGGTTTAAGTGAATGCTCACCAGACACCGCGCCTGTCCCCACCCCTCTTCACCGGCTGCCAAGGATGGGGACCGGCGTCATCCCCCGTGCACTGGCTCCAGCAGCCCAGACTCACTGCAGACCCCGCCCAGCCTGTCCCCTTGTGAACATGACCCTGATCCGGATGGGACTGCATTTCTGAAGCCCGTTTCCCAAGCATCCCCTCAGCCCCATGTTCCTCTTTTATTGGAATAATTGTAACATTTTAGCCTGCACCTTAATACACGTACTCCTTTTTCTCCGTTTACAATGGCGTAGGGACAATTCTGTAGGAAGTGGGGTGTGTTGACGCTTCCCATGACCCCTGCCATTTGCCCTTGCTTTTCTTTGTGGACCTGTGGACTCTCTTCATTTGGAACCTCTCCTTTCTGCTTTTTAAGCTGCCATCGTTTGGGAAGTTATTTAAGACCATCGGTCCTTGGATGATCATACGGGTTCTTTCTCCTCTGAAGAGCTTGACAGAAAACAGTTTACACTAAATATTAGAGCTTCGTTACCACAACCATATAATTTGGCTGTGAACGCGAAGATAAGCTTCCAGCACGGTTTTCCATCGCTGCACGTCAACGGCACTTTCTGGCGAGGGGTTTCGGTTTAAAATCCCTGGTCAATCAGTGCTTTACTCTCAGGAGGAAATCAAGGAAATCACTTGGAAATGGCTGAGAAATAGGAAAAAACAACAACAACAAAAACACAGGCAACCCAAAGCCTCTTGGCCATTTGTGGGCATTTCTGGAGAGGTAGACGGGAGGTCAGCAGAGTGCTGAATGCTGTTCCCGGCTGCGTGGCCCTCCCTGGGCACATCTGCCCCAATGGCACAGACATGGGAAAGAGAGCTAGCTGTTTCAAGATGACTTCTGGGCCACCGTGGTCTGCTGAAGTCACAGAACACAATTGGCGAGTGTAGGGGTGGGGAGAGGGACTCCTGTTTCGGCTGGTCTCTAGAAAAAGGAAACAAGTGTGTAGTATCTGCTAAGAGATCAGTTTGCGCCTGATTTGGTTTAAATGCTAAACCCTATGAAATGATCTTAAGCAGAAAAATCAATTTCCCAGAAGTCTCAGATGTACACTGGAACTCTTATATTTGAACTAAATCTGGGTAGAGTTAAATAATGAGCTTGCTCTCTTTAAGTGATACAAATGTATTTCACGCTAGGAGTACCTCATACGAGTGGGGGAGCTCCAGAAGGTGCCGGGGTCCCGGAGCCCCAGGAGACAGGTGGGCATGGCCCATGATCACGACCGTCCTGAGGGATAGCACCAGGGTGACGCTGAGTCCCGGGGATCTCTCTGTTGCGAATGAACTCTCCGGAATAAACCCATGGTCAGAGCTACATACTCGGGGAATTGCCTGCACTGGTATCCAGGAAAGTGAGGGACCTCCTGCCAGAGCGTGGCATTTGAGAGGCCGGGGAGACAGTCTGGGGATACGCTGTGTCCTGAAGGGCAGAGGCGAAGGAGGGTCGCCATTCCTGACCCGCCTCAGCCTGGTCCTGACTCCCATTTCCTGTCTGGTTGACCCGGGCTCCACAGTTCCTCAGAGCCTCCGTGTTCCCATCTGCGAAGTGGGACTTGGTGCACCCCTTCAGTCGCGTTTCTTGACTGTCCCGGGAACCGGGGTGCGGCAGAAATGCGGTGGACGATGTGCTACTCCGAGCTCGTGATTCTGGTGGTGGAGGCGAGCAGCACAGAGCCAGCAAGCTTGCGGAAGCATTAGGCTGTGGAAGGTGCTGGAAGGAAGAGCACGGTTAACAAACTCATGTGCTCCCGAGAGTCCTTGGAGGGGCTGCGTAAGGTAATATGGCCAAGGGCCAGTGAGTGTTCAATGGATGTTAGCTTTCACTACCACGGGTTTTGTAATATGATGCTTACTCTTGTCGTTAACCGTCAGGGTTTTTCATCAGGTAAGGCAGGGGGAGGAAAGAGGGAAGCAAAATAGGAAACTGGGAGAAAGGAATGAAGGGGAAACACAGGGTTGGGGGGGGCGGGCTCTGCGTCTCTATCTACCAAGTACAGGCACCTGTTGCAGATTCTCCTCTCCGTCTCCATGTGGCCTCAACTCCGCCACCCCCCCACCCCCACCCCCGGGGCTCATCCAGCGAGGTACTTGGGAAGTTCTCTGGAGTCAGAGATATACCTCGGCGCCCCTGCCCCTGGCCCTTGCAGCGTCTCCATTTTCCCTGCTTTATCCGAGGAGCATTTACAAGTGGGGACAGACCTCTGGCAGGGGACCCGTGGGGCGTGAGTGCTGGTGTGGTCTGCTCAGAAGAGCAGGAGGCGCCCCCCCCCCATGCATGTCCATCGTTGGATTTAAAAGCTGGCCCTTGGGGTGCATTTACGCTGGAGCCAGAGTCCCTGCGGCCAAGGCATCTGGACGCTCTTTCAGTCTCCTTGTTAGTGATCCATTCTTCTTGGGAGTGTTTTTAGCAGCTGGATGTTTGCCTTGCCAATTTGGAATACGCGGGTCCTGTACCGAAGGCATCGATAACCCATGGTAGGGATGACGTGGCCGGTGTAGATTTGGAAGATAGAAAGCAGATGAGGGTTACTTGGAGGTGAACTGTGGTTTTCGATGCTCACAATGGAGGCTCTGAAATCCAAGCTCCCCCCCGAGTTTCAATGGCCTCTATTTGTTTGCTTATTTTGGCTGCTCTCTCCGCTGTTGGAATCCCTTCTCCCTCCCCTGCAGCAGGGCCAGATGACACACGTTCAGTCTAAAACCATGAATCCAGTGTGCTAGGGCCGCTGCTGTCACCAGCCAGCTGTGTGACCTGGACAGGCTACTCAGCCCTCTGGAGCACTCCCCGTGTCCCAGTCTTTGAGGCGGGGGCGGCTGTTCCCGACCAGAGAATTCGCTTCGTTTAGAGAACTTGGGGAACACAAAATGAGCTCACAGGAGACCCTCCAGGGCCTGCGGACTGAGGCAGGGCGCCAGTGGGTGAATCTTTCGCACGTGGCGTGTTTGTACAAAAGCCCGTCCGACGTGCTTCAGTCTACTCGGTGGTGAAGCCCGCGTTTAATTCACGTAGTTCCTCTGGAAAAGTGCTGGTCGTACGTTGATAAACTTCCATCTTTCGACAATACCTCTGGGTGAGGAGGACTCCACTCCCCAAAGAAGGCACGACCTTAATGAGGTCAACTTGTTATCAAATGGCGCCCCAAGAAGATGGATTAGTTGACATCACGGTGGCGAGAAGCGTTCTCCCGTCTGCACTGAGCGGCGGCCTGCCGGGGGACATCGTTTTTGGCTTTTATCCAGCAGGAAGGAACAGTAAATAAATGAAGAGGTATATTAGGCTGAACCGCTGACATTTGTATGCGGGGTAGTAAATGTTTGTAGATGAAGAACACAGCTAAAGATTTTTTAATAAATGCTTTTGTGACGGATTTTATACTAAATCATTTCTTGACATTTCGACTAAAACCAACAGCTTAGATAATGGATCTGATGTTCATACCGTGCATATACTCTGGTTTGATAAATCCTCTGCTAAGAGGACCTCCATGAAACCGATTCCCTCCAGGCCGGGGAGAAGATTGTATGTGGAATAAATTAATGGGGGGAGCCGGGGAGGACCCAGGGGTCTGTGTTTCCGCCCACGCTCTGGGTCTGTGCTGAGGCTCAGTGAACGGTCTCCTTGGGTCTTGAATTTGGGTTGCACCACGTTAAATAAACTCCGCGGTAGAGATGACTTTATGAGGGTTCTGTTTTCTGACGGGAATATTTACTTAAGAAAGCCAGAGACAGAGGGCCCGAGAGCAAATGAAGGAGTCAGTAAGGCAGCACGCGGAGAGGCCATTTTGAACAAAATGTTGCCCTGTTTTCCCTCTTGGCTCGTGCAGGCCGTCCCCGACCCTCCTTCCTCCCTGACGAGCAGGCACCAGCAGGGACTCATGGCAGACTCTTCAGGCTCCTGGAGGAGGCCCCGCTTCATCGCCAGCAAAGCCCTGGCTCACAAGGAGTTTCTTCCTCCTTGTCTGGCCTTCAAGGCCTGGGCTGGCCTCCCGGGACGTAGATGCTGGAGTACCGTGGCATTTCCTACTCTCCTCTCTGTTGGAGGCTCCCTTTGCATTGACCTCGGCTCAGCAGACCCTTCCTTTCGCTCCGCTGACTCTCGTGCTCCGTGCCCGGGCCTCCCTCTTCCTCTCTTTGCTGCAGGTGGAGAGGGTGCTCTCTCCGTGCCCGTGGCCCATTTCTGTCATCCCAGAGAGTTCCGCTGGCCGTTTACAAAGGGCTTCTAGTCGGCCCTGTGGGCCACCCGGCATCACCAAGGCTGCCGCGTGACGCAGCACTGATTCCTGAGCCCGAGTTCCCAGAGACGGGCGCAGGGACCCACGCTCCCGGAGGCCCCTCCTTCTGGTGTCCAGCACCCAGGGTGTGTCTGGAACGAACAGACACCTGAGGGAAACAAGGAAGCAGGCTGGAGGCTTTAGGCCTGAGACTCAGGGCGGATGCCTCATCTCGCGTTTTCTCGTCACGTGTCCCGTAGTGTTCAGAAACGCCAAGTGACCTCCATCCCGATCCATTACGGTGTGACAGATGAAGCCATCCTTCAGGCAAAGAAATTAAAGAGCCTCCACAGTGATAATTGCTGTTAATATCACTCTGGACATAGGTTTGCTGATTGAGGGGTTTAGAAAATTCGCTTCTGAAACAACACGAGATAACATGAGAAGCGGCCCATGGTGCCGTCTGCAGGGCGAGAGACGGCGTCCGGGGGGGCTGGACGGGCGCTCCCCAGCAAAGCCGGTGGGATGCACGGTCAGGGCACGGCGCCTCCCGAGCCGGGCCCGGGCCCTGTGAGTGCTGCCCCCCGGCCGGGGCACCGGCCTCCGGGCACCGTGGGGCCTGGTCGCCGGGCAGGGGCGGAGATCCGTGCAGTGCGCACCAGCACCTTCCTCCTCTGATTTCCTTTCCCTGCTTTCCATCCTCACTCTCCCTGGTGAACAGTCCTTGGCAGGTTTCCCGAGATATCAAATTCCAGGAGAGAAAATGCACTGTTCGTGTGTAAGGACTAAATAGAACCCTTAGCTGGAAATGACTTTTGTCAGGTGTCTGCGAAACAGCTCCGCCCTCAGCTACGAGTCAATCAGACGCGGGTGAGGAGCCGGGGCACGTCGGGGGGGGGGGGGGGGGTGGGCATCCGTGGCCTCCGGGCGCCCCCCTGACAAACCTTGGGCAGGTCACGGAGCTTCTCGGGGCTGCGGCTTTCTTATGTCACTAATGAGGGGCTAGGATTCGCTTGCCCAGGCTGCTTCCAGGCCCGAGAGGGTGCAGTTCTGTCCCCCCGCCCCCCACCCAACGTCAGTCCCCCCGGGGCCCCGGTCCACCGCGGGGGCGTCTAGCGCTGGGCCACACTGAAGATACTCTGCCCTCCGTGGCGGCTGTAAAATCGCCTTTGGTTTGCTTTGCAGCTTGTTTCTAATCATAGAAACAGGTGAGGTGAGCGCGTTAAAAATGTCTCCCACGTAGGAAAGTCTAAATGCTTTCTGTGCCGATTGCAGTGACCGATTTGGCACGTTGGAGGGGCCTGGAGGTGGGAGGGGTAGTTTTCCACGTGTGCACGCTGCAGATACGTGCCTTGGACTGGACGGGCAGGGCCCATGGGGGACGCGGGGTCGTGGTTGCTCTGTGGGCCAGGGTGGCGTGTCAGGAGAGGCTTGACTCTGGGCCTCGATGTTCTCATCTGGAACATGGGGTAACAGTTCCCTTCTAGGCCTGTGAGGAGTGGCAAATGCAGTAACCAACACTGTAGATCGCGCGTATACGTATATACTGTGCATATAAACAGCGCACTTAGTCAGACGTTATTAGCACAATTCCTTGGTTTTCTTCGGCTGCCTCCCTCCGGTTACAACCTTTTCCCTGCACTGGGGGGAAGAGCAAGTCTCTGATTTCGAGGCCCTGGTGATCTGTTCTCCCGGGTAACTTTGGGGTAAAGATGAAATGCCCGGGGCAAAGGCTACATACAGAAGGCAACAGGGAAGGAGGCCAACGGGCCTTGGCTTCCTGTGCATTTAATCTGGGGATAAGCTGGTCCATCATATGTGGTGTCGAGGGCACCATTTTTTTTTTAATGTCTACTTATTTTTGAGAGACAGAGAGAGAGAGACACAGTGTGAGCGCGGGAGGGGCAGAGAGAGAGGGAGACGCAGAATCTGAGCTGTCGGCACAGAGCCCGGTGTGGGGCTCGAACCCTGTGAACCATGAGGTCATGACCTGAGCCAAAGCCTTAAGCCTAACCGACTGAGCCACCCAGGTGCCCCGAGGCCACCATGGTTTTAACATAGGCTGTTCAGAGCCTTAAAAGCCCCAGGAAGAAGATCAACTTCCAGGTTGACTGCGGTGGCCCAGGACACCGCTGATACTCCTGCAGGTCCCTGGTGCCTCTGGACACATTGCTATCTCCACCGGGGCAGTGGTGTCCTTGTAAGTGACACTGTGCGCGTGTGCCCCTGCCTTGGTCTGTCAGCTGCCTGGGGACAGGGACTGTGCTGGCATCTGTGAGTTCTCAGGCGGTGTTTGTTGGATGAGTGAGGGGCACGCCGCCACTTTGGGGAGCACTTTATCCAGAGCGTCCCTTCCTGAAAGTGGGGGGCCTGGCAGGTCTTGCCTGGTTCTCTTCCCGTGTGGCTGTGCCACGTCCCTTCTCTCAGAGCGTCCTGCCGTGGGCAGTGTCACCCAACCATTGGTACCGCCTTCCCGTGTGACCCAGCCAGACCCTTGCCGCATAGAGTGCTACTTAGGAGCTGTGTTTTTCAAACAGCGGTACTGAGCTACAATTTACGATCATGAACGCACACATTTCAAAGGACACGTGCGAGATTTTGAGTAAATGCACGGAGTTGTGCAACCGACATCGCCATCCGCATTTAGGACTTTTCCGTCGACCCGGCAAGATTCCTCTTGCCGCCACTCCCGCTGCTACCCCAGCCCCAGGCAAACACTCACCTACTTTCTCTCTCCATGGACTCGCCTTTTCTGGACGTTTCCTGTCAGTGGAGTCACACAGTATGTGGTCCTTTCCGGTGGCCATATTGACACCTCTCCCTCCTGGTTCCTGGCAGGAAACAATTCGTCTTTGTGGTTGGAAAGTATCTGGGAGTCAGGGAGATCACTGCCCTTGTCCACACCGGCCGGAGCCACATTCCGTTTGCTCTTTGTGGGATCCGCTCTCTGTTCTTCTTCTCAGCACTGAGAACAGGAGCCCTGGTTCTGTTTGGTGATGCACGGAGACCTGGCTCAACGTGCCTAACCTGGAGCTCATCTTTCCTCCGCGCCCTGCACCGTGCTGTCGGTGAAGAGTGTGACCTTCCCCTGGTGGGCAGACTCTAAGGTGACCCCACGATCCCTGGACCCCCCCTGGAGTGTGGGCGGGGCCGGTGGAGGACTTCTGACAGTAGATCACAGCAAAGGCAGGCGACTCCGTGACCTAAGACTGTCGTGGGGTTCTTGCTGGGGTTTCTCTCTCCCTGTTGGCTGTTGGGAAGGAAGCGGTCATTCTGGGGATCCTCACATGGCAAGGAACTACATGCGCTTCCAGAAACTGAGGGCAGCCTCCAGCAGAACACTCCCCACGCCCTCCGCCCCACCCGCCACAGCCCCTCAAACCCAAAGCTCTCGGTTTTACAGCTGTAAGGAATCGGATTCTACCAATAACTGTGTGAGCAGGAAAGTGGATCCTTCCCCAGTCAAACCACCGGATGAGAACCCTGTTCTAGTTGGCACCTTGCCGGCAGCCTTGGGAGACCCCAGCAGCAGAGCCAGGCAAGCTTTGAAACTGTTAGATAATAAGTGTGTGTATATTTTTAAGCGGCTCATTTGGTGCTGATGTTATGCAGCAATAGAAGACGAATTCATCCCCCACGTAAGGTGGCTATCTCCCAGGCCACACCCCTGCTCCCTAATCTTTTCTACTGTCCCTACTGCCCTGCTTCACTTTAACCCTCCCATCTTGCCCATTACTGCAATGGCCTCCCACCGATCTTCCTGCCTGTGGACTCCCTCTCAACCCACCTCTCCCCTCCCGCGCCTCCTTCACCCTGATGCAGCGAGGTCTTTATGGAGACCGGGCCTCGCCCTGGCAGCCTCCGTGTGGCACTACAAGGATCTCACAATCCAGTCCTAACACGCTTCTCAAGCTTTATTTTCTGTCCCTCCCTGCTCATACAACTACGTTCTGGCCACACTGAACGACTTGGCAGTCCTTAGGTATTCTGTGTTTGTCCCTCCTCTGTGACTTTGCATTTGCCCCTCTCCTTGTCTGGAATGCCTTTCCATCCCTTTTCAGCTTGAAAAACTCTTTTTCATTCTTCAAAACCCCAGGTTCAGTATCACCTCTTTTTGAAACCTTCACAGGCAGAAAAGATTTGGGCTTTATGCGGCACACTGCTCTGTCACTGACTCTCATGTGTTCTTTGCGTTTGTGTCCCCAGAACCCCCAACAGAATGTAGACGGGAATTTGGACTTGTTCTCCCCCAGCTCTAGAGCCTGATGCACCCCTGTGGTGTTCTATGAACACTTTTAGAACGAGTAGCTCACCCATCCGCTCAAATACAGGAACCAGAACCTTCGGCCGTGACCTTGTGTCGTGGGTATCTTAAGATCCCTCGATTTCCAGGGAGCTGGGTGTGTGGGTCAGGTGAGATGGGACAAAGGGAGAGGCCGGTTCCAAATTCTGGGATGCACTCTGGAATGTACCGCAGATCTGAATGTCACGGTCAGTGTTTTATTTAACTTCCATCCCCTGCTGGTGTCCCAGCTCGTGGACACCGGCCTGATAAAAGTCTCAAACTATACAGAAAGGATCCGGGAAGTGTGGACCCTTCCCTGATTTATCACTACATCTGAAATCGCACCCCCTGGCCCTCCCCCACACCCCATCCCTGCTGCTGTGTTTACTCCCTGCCCCTCCTCCCCACCGAGGTAGACATTTCATCATTTACCTACTTGTTTTCTGCTTCCCCCGAGAGAGTGGGAAGCCCTGTGGGGGCTGGGGGCTGTGCAGTGTTCCTTTCTACATATCCGGTGCCTGGAAACATGGAACGTTCCGGGCACACAGGGTTGCCGGTTGAATGAAGTGCAGGGTGCCTGTCCCCAGGGCCCCACTCTGCTGACACCTAGGCTGCCTCCCCTTCCTGATGTTTGTAGAATTCAGACCCACGGAGTCAGCCTTTTGCTTTTGCCACTTCGTTGACTTTCTGTTCCCCTTAGAATAAAGAGAATAACCTTCACTTCTAGAAATTTCTTACTTATCCGTTCATGCCAGATTTAAGGTTTACAAAAGACTGTGGATTGTTTTTTATGGATTACACTTAAATTCAACCAAAAATGTTACTCTAGCCCTAACCCTAATGTCTGAAAGATATAATATGAATTTTTCTTCCTCGACTATTTTTATTTTAGTATATTTTATTTTAATATGTGAGATATGTGAACCCTATGGTGTTAGGGCAAAATGGTATCACCCGCTGGGTGGCCCTCAGGGGGTGTGGGTCTGACTATAATCCTTTACATGGGTTAAGACCCTTGCCATTGTGTTCCTATGGGATGAGGGATGTGGGGTGGGGACCGTTGACTTCCAATACTGTTCCTATCAGTTTCATGTTCTTTGCGGAGGAAGGAGGAAGGCCCCTCCTGTATACTTCTGCTGAGGCTTGTTAAGCCGTGGCCTTGGGGGCCAGCCGATCAGCAGCGCTGGCAGTCGTGGGGCACGCACAGCCCGTGGCTACTCCAGCCCAGTGCCTGGCTGTGGCACGGAGCGTGTCACCTTGGTGGAGTTGTAAGGGCGAACCATGCTAGCATGACAGAGCCCACTTAACTCTGTATGTCGTGGCATTTGGGGAAGAGGCAAGGGACAAGTAGGTCCTGGGCCCTGCAGCGAGGCGGCGGCCAGCATGCCCTGGACAGTCTTCAAGTCAGTATATTTCAGGGCGATTCTTTCCTAACACTGAGTCTGTGGAACAGAACGGAAGTGTGTTTCCTGAGTATTTCAGGGAGCACGCGGTGGATGAGACCGCTCCTCCTAAGCCAGCACTGCTTGTCCAATATGTGGTCCTAAGAAATTAAAATGAATCTTGGGGTGCCTGGGGGGCTCAGTCATCTGAGGGTCTGACTCTTAATTTCAGCTCAGGTCATGATCTCTTGGTCAGTGAGTTGGAGCCCCGTGTCCGGCTCCGTGCACGGAGCCTGCTTGGGATTCTCTCTCTCCCTCTCTCTCTCTTCCCCTCCCTTGCTCGTGTTGTCTCTCTCAAATTAAATAATTAAACTTAAGAAAGTCTTAAAAAAAATAAATAAAATGGATCTCTTTGTGGCCAAGTGAACACCCCCCCCCAAAGGACACCCTCCGTTGGTGTTTGGTTCCCTTTTCCACAGTGGGTCAACCGGCTCCCTCCAGCGCTCGCAGGAGGTGTTTTCTCGCGTGGGTCAGACCCCAAGGCTGCCTCGTGTCAACTCCAGGAAAGAAATCGGCAAATGCGCGAGCTCGCCTTCAGCGTGTACTTCATTCCCGGGGGCCGCACTGAGTCAGAAAAGGCGCGTTAGGTTCCTGTCACAGGTGTTCTTGCAGAGCCGCTGCTTGAGCCCCACGAGGAGACCCGTGTGCCTCCGAGGGACTCGTGTGCCCCAAGATCAGGGCCTCTGCCTCCACCACACGTGACAGGTGTGCAGCCAGTCCCCGGGGAGTGGAGTCCAGAATGGCAACCATGGAGTGAAGGAACTTTGCAGATGGTGAGGTCAGACTTCCAGCAAGGGAAAGGGAAGCCAGGATATACGCGTGCAGAGAGGAGTTGGGTTTAGTGCTCGTTCTTCCCTTACGGCCATGCACTCTCCACTGGTTCTCCAAAGTTTCCTCCTGCACTGTCTCCCCATACCCTGCTCCAAGCAGGGGGAGCTGCCCCGGGGTGCGCCCTGGGTTCCTGGAGTGCTCCCTGGATTCCTGGGGCATAGCCTTGGGTTCTGGGGGTGAACTTTGGTTTTGCGGGTACTTCCTGGGTTCCTGGAGCACTGCCTGGATTCCGGGGGTGCAACTTGGGTTCTGGGGGTGCAGCCTGGGTACCAGGGGTGTCTAGTTCCACCCTGAGAAGCATGCAGAGGACAGCTGTAAGCAGCACCTCGTGCTCTGCCCTGTCTCCATCTTCTCCAATAACGCGTTTGATTTGGTCTCCGAGGGCCTCCTGGGTGCCCACGGAGCAGGGCTCTCAGAGGGCCACCGAGGGGAGCCACCCTCTCGCTGTGATCCCCAAGGCAGCTCAGGGGCTCCGGAGGCCAGGCTGAACTGGTAATTGCCACCACTAAGTGTCCCTGTGATTTCTGCCAAGCCCTCTGGTCAGCGAGCGCTCCCCAGGAAGTCCAGGGTTCGGGCTTTACTTTCATGGCACCAATTAACTTCCTCCGCCTTTTCTTGTGGGTCCATGGAATTACTCTGCACTCTTTACAAGGATGTTTAGTGATTCTCATCGACTGTCGAGGAGCCTGCTGGGACACTGCCAACTGATCTTAACAAGCCCACTTACTGCAGGATTTCCCACTGCTTTCCTGGGCTAGGAATTCCTGAACCAAAGGCACGTCTCCCAGGAGAACTTTGAGAAGGTGCCTCGTTATGAATATTTTGATGTTGAAAATGTTCCGCGTGCAAGTTGGTTATAAAGCCGGCCAGTGTGTTTGGAAGAAAAGGGTGGGCCTTGGGCAAACTTGGAGCAGGGTGGGATTCTGATTCGGCCCCTCCGCCTTTTATCCTTCCCTCCTCTTTCTTCTAGCTCACCCTGGGAACCCCAGCTCCAGCGGTATGCGGCCCCTCCACCCGGCCACACTGAAAGCCCGCGCGCTAATTGGTGATTAGGCACTAATGCATGGCGATTGTTGGCTTGTTTCCTCTCCCGGATAACTTTTTCTTCCTTTTTATATTAGCTAGAGCCTTTCATGTCTTAACAAGAGGGGCCAACTTGTGCAAGATTTCACGAATGGTAGGTGGGCGAGATCTGAACTTCTGGCTCCCCCCCCCAATTGCACGGTCTGTGTGACTGTGTGTGCCATATGGAGCTGTGACTGGCCCTGGACCGGGGGGAAGAGGGCTGTTTGAGAGAGATTGGGTGGGGTCACCTCTCCGGTCCTGTCTGCAGAGTGTAAGAGGGGAGGGTCTCTGGACGTTGTGGGGGCTCTGGGGGGTAAGAGAGGATGATGCTCGTGTGTGATGAACCCGGGCACCCAGGCTGACGGGAGCACCTACAGGGTCAGACTCTGTTTGGGGCATCAGGTAGGTGGGGAGAGCCTCCTGCTAGAAACATACACAGTAGGAAGTTAGAATTTACCATCAGGCAAGCTGAGGGGTAATCAGCTTATTACAGTAGGAGTCTTGATTATCCAAGAGCGGGTGGAAGGAGTCAGGAACAAAATCAATCCAACGAATGAGGGAGAGTGATGCTTACGAATTCACCATGGGGTTGGATTCTGAGAACGGATTCATTTTTATCTTCCCGGATTCCCCAGGCACGGGAGAGAGACCACTTGGAGAAAGACCTTGGCTCTTCGGAGAGACAAACGGTATTTTCCAGGTTTGGAGCGGCGCCATCCGAGAAGGCCTGTTGCAGGGATGGGGTGTTCTGCATCCGTGCCGTCCGGGATGGTAGCTGCTCACACACTCAGCCCTCGAGCACACTGGGTGTGGCTAGCGCACCTGAGGAACCAAAGATTTCCTTTCATCTACCCTGAATTATGTTCAATGGCATCCGAACACCCCCACGTGGCTGATGGCTCCCCGCTAGATAGTGCCGTCTACAGCCTGGTGTGCAGGTGGTAGTGGGGGGGGGGCAGGGGGGGGGCAGGGGAGGGGAGTGCAGAGAGGGGAATCTGGAGAGGTGGAGGGTGCCAGATGGAGAGGACATTATAAGGCTTGTGGGCACATCTGGGCTTGTCCTTGCGGATGGTGGGAAGCCACAGAAGGGTTTCAGTAGCAGAGTAGGTCACTCAGCTTTAGGGTTTAAAAGAGGGGCACCTGGGGGGCTCAGTTGGTTAAGCATCAGACTTCAGCTCAGGTCATGATCTCACAGTTCGCGAGTTCAAGCCCTGCGTCGGGCTCTCGGCTGTCAGTTTGGAGACTGCTTAGGATCCTCTGTCCCCCCCCCCCCCGCCTCTCTGCCTGTCCCCTACTCTCTCTTTCTCTCTCTCAAATATAAAACTAACAGATCCCTCACTCTGGGGTCCATGTTGGGGTAAGACTAGGTTCAGGAGAGCAGCCACTCTGCGCTGATGATGACACCACCTGTAGAAAAATATCCCAAAGGGCAAGTTGTCTGGGCTTTGCCATCAAGCCATTGGTTGTTGAGAAAGACAACCAGGAAATGAAGACACCTCAGTGCCTGACTTGCAGGATGGGGCAGCGTTCTTCTGAGAGAGCAGGAGCCTGGGCCAGGAGCAGGTGTGGACACAGGTGCTGGAGTTCCGGCCACCTGGGCGAAGTCAGACTCGGACCGCCTGCCCTCATTCAGGGCGACACCTGTACCTGGGACAACAAAGGCAGAACTAAGAAAGGGCTTCTCAGAGAGGAGGGGATGATGACACCGCCTGGGGCAGTGGCACCTGGGGGAGGTGGCTCTGATGGTGCCTGATGGTGTGGCCCGGTCCTCCTGGCCCTGGAGGTGGAATAGAGGTGTTCAGGAAGCAGAAAAGGGGCTGGCTGTGCCACACGGGCACAGGAAGAGGTGGCCTCCATGGGACAGTGGTATGATCTAGGAGCTCACGTGCGCCGTGCTCTGAAAAACGGTGTGGCGACTTACCAACTCACCAAGTTACTATTTATTTTGCAAGAGTATTTTCTTCTCTACGTAAAAAAGCAACAACAACAAAACGCACACCATTTGGACTAGCCCAGTTCTGTCTGCATTTATCCTTCCTTGTTTCTCCTAAAGGAAGTAATCCTGTCCCTGTGTAAAGCATTAGCCTGGAGGATGTTCCTCACAGCTTTGTTTACCTAAATGCATGACAATAGCCCATCGGGTAACTTGCAGAAAGCTACAACCAGGGATCCTGTACGTGATGTTGAAAGAAACCATTCAGGAACTTGAAGATTATCCAGAGTATATGGACAAGTGATAAAAAAAAACAAAAAAAAACAAAAAAAACAAAAAAAACCCCCAAAAAACCAAGTTACAAAATAGCACATCGAGTTCACTCATATTTTTCTTTAAAAATGTTTATGTGACAAAAAGGGTTTATATGTTCATGGAAAAAACGAGGATCATAAAACAAAATCTGGTTACTCTGAGAAGCAGAATTAGAATGACAGGTGTTTTAAAATTTCCTTTTCCTCTTTTGTTTTTAGGAATATTGTACAAAAACATCCATTGCTGTAAATTAGAAGAAATATCTTTCTGTTTTCGTAAAGGACGAGTTGAGGGGAAGGTAGGGGCTGAGGGGAAGCAGGGGGAGACAAGGGGAGGCAGCGAGGGCTCTGCCCTGCAGTGACGCTCCACCTCCAGAAGCTCACCGTGGTAGCTGGTTTTTAGATGTGAAAACACAGGAAGGCTGTTTCCAGTGAACCCTTTGTCCTCGATCAAAAAAGCGTTTTCCTCCTTCGCAGAGAGCAAAGCGCAGGCTGTGTCTGGTCCCCGGCATTGAGCTGGCCCAGTGGTGGGGGCCCAGTGGGACCGTGCCTCTGTGAGCAGACAGTGACTCTGCGACTCCCGAGCACTGAGCCGAGAAAGGCAACTCGTGCCCGAGCCCAGATCGGTGCGACACTGTCTGAGGGTGGCTGTGCAGAGCCCCGGGCCCTCCCGGTGACAGCAGCTCGCTGAAATGGGATTGCCTACTCAATTAGCTCGCGGGATTCCCAATCCCAGGGGTCCCGACTGTCAGACAGGATCCACAGGAGTGTGGTGAAGGGCGCAGGTCATTAGGACCCCGGCTGGGGCAGGGCCCCTCTATAAATGGCATTCATAAGCCAGGCAAACGCTGGGCCACAGAGCTGGGATCTAGCAGATGGGACAGTTAAAGCTTGTTTAATTGGGTCCCTACCCACTTTTGGCACAATCATTTTGGAGACGGGTTGGCCTTCCGTTGGAGAAAAAGAGAATTCTTTACCCCGAATACCCGAATGTTTGTTCGGGTATTTCTGCTCAGGTGTGCCTTTGGGGTTAGGGTGGAGGGCAAAGCTTGTAGGCAGCCTGGCGGGGGTCTCCTATGCCTGTAAGCGCCACTTCCCCAGCCCCAGAGCCACTCTGGGAGGCCACATAAGCATCGCTCTAGAAGGCATTTAAACTGGCCCTTTGGAACAGACATCAAAGCTTGAGGCTCATTCATTCAATTACTCTTAAAACCGTCAATCTCATCCTCCGCGGAGGGCAGATTTCTCTTTGGAAATTGACAGTAGTCATTTGGAGCCGAGTGTGGTGAAGAATCGTAACGCAGAAGGCAGATGCGGCACCCTGGAGGCCATTCTGATCGCCAGAGGGCCACTGCGTGGGAGCTCTCTCCATGTTGTGGCCGGGGGCAGAGTCTCAGAGAAATCATCGGGCTTGTCCGAGTTCGCCCGGGCAGCGAGGGGCAGAGCCACGACTGAGAGCCAGTGCGCCAAGGTCTGGCCTCAGGTGGGGTGAATCCGGATGGGTTCCACAGGGTGGCCTGCTGCTGATAATGGCTTACAACCACATGGCGCTGTGTTCTAGCAAAGGCCCACGGTGAATGCTGCTCCAGTCCTGTGCCCACGGCCGGTTTGGGGCATCTAAGGTGCTTCCAAATCAGACCCCTCTGGCAAAAGACCCCGAGAGCTGTTTCCAGGCTCATAGAGATGTGAAGATCGCTCCTATGTGGATGATGAGATTTTCCCTGTCTCGTCGGAAAGTGTCGGTGTTAGATGCGGGCCGTTTTCTTTATTTTGTGCGGAGGCCACGTATTTCTCTGGGTTGAGAGATAAACGTTTCTCCTCCAATAAAACAGTCTGCCATTTAAAACCGCGCCTGTTTGGACGCACCCAGAGCAGAGATCATTCAGCACACACTTCCCAGGGGATCTGCTCCTCCTTCAGGGGGCAGTGGCTTCTGCACCCACCCAGAAGTTAGGCTCGTGTTTTTCTGCCTTTTGCGAATTGTTTGGACTTTATCTTTAATATATATTCAGATGTTGATCTTTTCATGAATTCAGACAGGGCTTTTACCTTCCAGACTCCATTCATGGGGTTTTGATGCCCTAAATGTGGTGCTTCGTGGTGGCAGGTAGGGTCTGGAGTCCTTTATGAAATGTTTGTCATTTGGGCTGTTGTGGGTCTTGACTGTTAGTATTTTTCCCCAGGCGTTTTTCGTATTTCTTTTAGAATTAAAAACTTAGAATTTCAGGTTCAAGTTTTTGTGGTCTTTCTTCTCCCCTTCCTCTTCTTCTTCCTCCATTCCCTCTTTCTCTCTCTCTCTCTCTGCCTCTCATTAGCAAGAACTGATGAGAAGGGCACAGAGTGGTTGGACCCGGTACTCACTGTTGCAAAGGCCCTCAGGAAGAACGGGGCGGTCGTGACCCTTTATAATGGGCACCCAAGCACTCTGGGGCCAGCCGTTGGCACGACCAGGCATTACG
>NW_024412404.1:63894987-64000356 GCF_014898765.1 Herpailurus yagouaroundi
GCACCCAAGCACTCTGGGGCCAGCCGTTGGCACGACCAGGCATTACGAAGGCCCCTATGATGCCATGGGTAAGGAAAGAGCGAGGTGAAACCTTTGGAGGCCAGGAGGCAACTGCAGGACAGAACTCAGGAGCCCAGAGAGCGACCAGAGGCAGACAAGGTCTGGGGCAGCAGCGACACAGCAGTCAGTGTCCCCGTGGGCGGAGGACTCAATCTTGGCAACGGAGACATGTGAAGTGAATGTTCGATACGGTGGTCCAAGAAGATGGCATTTCCTGTGATGGGAACAATGCAGAATTGATGTGTATCTGCAACAAATATCATTGAGATTCAGTATTCCTCCGAGGGATGGAGAATCAGGGAATTCAAGTGGGTTTGTTGGCTAGAGCCAGTCCTCCGCTACCTGACCCATCTGCAGACAGAAAGGGCGTGCTCCATGGTAAAGACATCGGTTGGCAGACAAAAGTAAAGATGTGAATTTCCTCTCAATTTCCTGAACAAGCACAATACCTCTCGCTCTCTCTTTTAATGTGACTCTGGATTGCTCTTTCCCTGACAGTTGCTGTAGAGATAGCACAGGCTTGCTGCATGGTGCAGACGTACTCTTTATTTCACTGTAATTAGCAAGGGTAATTTTCTGGCATGGCTCCGGAATGGTCCGTGAGGGGTTTTCATATCTGAAAGCAGAGGAGAGCTCAAGGTGAGACCTGAGCTTCAGCAAAGAAGACCAGTTCGAACCAGGAGCTAGAAGCGAGAGGCTAGGATTTCCGTGGGACCACAACCACGGGCTTGCTTGGGCCTCAAGGCAGACGTTCTCACTGGGTTCCTTGTGGCGCTTCTCCCGGGGCACTGCTCAGGATGGGCCCGGGGTCTGGAATGTGGATGGCGCTGTCCTGTTTTCCTTTTGGAATGAGAATAAAAAGCCTTCACTCAGGGGTCTGCGTTATTGCCTTGACCTCATGCCCATCAGGCGTTGTTGGGCTGTAAGTGCGTCTTTGCTCATCTGTCTTACCCAACCGTTAAGAAATAGTTTGTGGGGGCGCCTGGGTGGCACAGTCGGTTAAGCCTCCGACTTCAGCCAGGTCACGATCTCGCGGTCCGTGAGTTCGAGCCCCGCGTCGGGCTCTGGGCTGATGGCTCAGAGCCTGGAGCCTGTTTCCGATTCTGTGTCTCCCTCTCTCTCTGCCCCTCGCCCATTCATGCTCTGTCTCTCTCTGTCCCAAAAATAAATAAACGTTGGGAAAAAAAATTAAAAAAAAAAAAAAAAAAAGAAATAGTTTGTGTGTTTTTATTCATTTTTGCATCTTCAATATCTGTCAGAGGACTATCCAGAGACATCCCTCACACATATGAAGACAAATATGTCACTGAACACACTGCTTAGCCCAACTTTATTTTTTTTTGGGGGGGGAGGGGATAGCAAGACTTTCTTAATAAAGGAAGCCATGTGTTGACCGGTGAGGCATATCTTGGAACATACCTCACTGTTCCCCGGACCTGACTTTGGGTAGCACTGGCCCAACACGGAGCCCTGACTCAGAGTCCTGCTTTCTGGCTTGGATCTGAGGATATACTGCATACTGCTCCCCCCACCCCAACTTTCGTACACCCCCCCTCCCCGTACTGAGGAGTGGGGATGACACTAAGGCTGTGCCAGTCATGGTGCCCCATTTTCTGGTCACGTGTTCCATCTCCGTGTGGTCAAGTGACAAAATCGAATCTAAGTCTAATCGAAGCTGAGAGAGTTAAAGGAGATCTTTTCTTCCTAGTTGGGGAGCTGGGCTAATATGAGCCTGGAGGCTTCCAGAAGCTCTGGTCTTGGCCCCAAAGAGAAGTTCAGCTGGGGGAAATTGGAGGGCGGCTCCCGGATCCAGCAGTCCTCACCCACTCCCTGTAACTTGCTGGGTGCATGCATCAGGTATTTCTTCTTCCTCCCGAGCTTGTCTGGATTGTTTCTGTCATTGCCACCAAAAGCGCCTTGATGAGTAAGAAATCTCAAGATTGCCTACGAGTTTTAAACGTCTGAATGTTTGCGTCCTCACTTTTTAGATCTTTATTCCTAAAAGAGGAGGGCTTCCATGGTCCGAAAGATAAAGAATTGTACAGATACCATAGGGTCTCTCTCTAAGAAATTTAAACAGGACAATTTTTCCTGTTCCTTGTAGTTATTTATTTTCAAATGTATATGCGGTTCTTGGCAAATAAGAGACTATTTGTATTAATCGGTGACCTTTTTAAAGTACATTCCCCTGCAATCCTTTATCTCTAGATAAACACAGAGCTGCTTAAACGTTGGAGGGAAATCACACTTGTGTTTTAGTATCGCTTCTCCTCTGTGAGTAAAATGAATGGATTTGGGAGCAAAAACAGTCCATTCTTCAATAGCTGAAATACTGAAATCTTCGTTTCCAAGGCCGTTGGATGCCACAGCACTTTTTCACCGTAACAATGAGGTTGAGTTAAAAAAATATATAATAAAGCCATCATCATCTTTAGAAGTGTCAATTTAAAGCTCAAAGCAGGGAGTTTGGGGTCTCACTTACCGCTTCTTTTCTTCTACAACAGTTCTAAAAATCAAATTCTCTGTAACTGTGGTTTTCTTTCTGTGCGATCTGAACCTAAGCTTTAAGATTGGAGTTTAAGTTTAAAAGTAGAACCACCTTTGAAATAGCTGCACAAGTCCGCCTTTTGACCAACCATCAGAAGGAATGTAAATGTGCTTAGCAGACCTCTATTTTTTGTCTGTTCAGCATCCTTTTCTTTGAAAAATGAGTGCTTTTGCATTCGGAAATGGTCTTGCTCACACCCTGAGGGCGAGCCTGCCCCCCCCCCCCTCCTTCTGCCTTTTAGCCTGGGAAGCCCCCGTGTGTGCACTTGACCTCCAATCAGAGAACACAGAGTACCCTTCCACAGCATCAGTGATGGTCTTCAGATTGGGTTCAAGATCCCACTGGGCCATGGAGAGTCCTCTGGGCTTGTGTTGGAGCTTTCAGGAATGGGGCTCACTTTCTCTGGGATCACGAACTGTTAGGATCAACATTTAGAGCTATAGACAACATCTGCCTGAGGATACAACCCAGCAGAGG
Source organism: Herpailurus yagouaroundi (assembly GCF_014898765.1). Classification (NCBI taxonomy): domain Eukaryota; kingdom Metazoa; phylum Chordata; class Mammalia; order Carnivora; family Felidae; genus Herpailurus; species Herpailurus yagouaroundi. Next base: position 63,898,073 of record NW_024412404.1, read on the forward strand.
GAAGCAACAGCTGAAGGATGGAGTTGTCCACCTGGCTTGGTCAACCCTTGAGCTCTAGTCATGGAGGAAGTGGACCCTGCATCTGCCCCTAGACTTTCCAAATTATTTGACGCTAATGGATTCTCTTTTGTGCTTAAGCTGTTACTTATGTCCCACAGAGTCCCAGCGGCTAGAGTGTGGTAGTGTGGAAATTAAGAACTCCTTTAGTTTTTAGCCTAACTGCTGTCAAAGTGTCTAGACATGCTATTTATGCGTCTAGGCTAGTCTGGGAAATGGTGTTTCTTTGTTTGAGCCACTCATTACTTGTTGGGTGTAGGATGCACTGTGTACCTTTATGGTTTTGTTTGTTTGTTCGTTTCTCATAAGTGGCAGACTCAAACAATAGGGTTAGCTTTGTTCCAGAAGCATCCGCACTGGGTTAGGGACCCTAAGATTGTAAGATAAACAAAAACATGTAAACCTTTCAGGAGAAATGACACATGGATTGAGAAATCTGAGTCAGGCTAACTAGAGTTGATATTTAGTGGGCGAAAGCCTCAAGTTATGAAAAGAGGCTGTGCCACTGGAAATCAGTCTTGAGTCGGGCCAGATTTGTCATTTGGCTTATAAACAGAAGGTTGCCTTGAGTCCTGGCAGTGTGGTACCTCCTGCTCGCAGGGTTTGTAAAGCTGGGGAGCTATCTCCAAATAATAGAAATGGTAGACGTCGGCAATGTTCCTGGGCGTTTTCACACGCGCATCTGCCCTGTTCCAGCCTCTAGACTTGGTCTTGTCTGTCCCAGGCTGGGGAGGAAAGGGGCTGCCTGGAGAGAAAGCTCATTATGGAGGGGAAGGGCAGGGACGGAAGAGAAAGGATGGTGAGTCAAAAGACACATCTGAGCTGGTTGTATTTCTGAGATGAAAACCGAATGAGTGAAAACAATGGCTTTCTTCTACTCCCGTGTTTCTCGTTTTCCAAAGGTTCCAAAACCCCAGGATATAGATGTCCCTTCACGTCCGCCATGACCGACTTTGTCTGTGACAGGCTGTTTGGATACAGGAGCAAGGCTTGGCTGTTTCGGCCTTGGCTTGCCCTCCTGGCCAGCTCTGCAGAGCAACCAAATTTAATAACAGAGTAGGGTCACAGGGGGGAAGGTCTGGAAAAGTGGGAACAGGCACCAAAGCAGACAGGACAGCAAAACAGGTTTTTAGCTGTGAAGTTGCAAGTGCCATGAATACGAAACTCCGCCAACCGGTCACCTGTCACGATTGTTTCTGTGATGTCCAGATCCTAAGCTGGCACGGTGGCTGGTTTTTCAGAAACAATGTATTTTATTTTAAGATAACTGGAGATTCACATCAGTCGTAATAAACAACGCAGACAGATTATGTATGTCTATCCTTCGCTCCCGTTCCCCCCCATGGTAACATCCTGTGAAGTCACTCTCACAACCAGGACGTTGACATTGATACAATCCACCCATCCTATTCACATTTAATGTGTCTTACAGGTACTTGTGGGTGTGGGTGTGCACATGTGTGTTTCCTTCTACTCAGTTCTACAGATGTGTGTGAGCTCCACGGCAGTCAAGACACAGAACAGCTCAACCATGAGGATTCCCCTGCATCGAAACATTTCTATCTTTCGGTGTTTTTGTTGTGGTCGTTCAGTGTGATTTCTCATTGTTTGGAGCCTCAATGTTTTCATGAAAGACAAAGGAAAAGTAGGATTGCAGGCACCAAAGTTTGCCTTCAGCCCCCTCCTGGGATCCCCGTGGGACCCTTGCCTGTGGTTTCCACAATTAAGGCTCCTGGAGATGGATGCGGAAGGATGCCATGTCGGAGAGGGATCGTCCTTTCGATTTCTCTGCACTGATCTTCCTCCTCACTGGTCGTTATTCTGAAATGAAACCACGAGCTCTTCATGTCGAAATGCCAATACCTCGCCCCTCGGCCGTGCTCCTCGCCTGTCAGCTCATTTGGTTACAGTCTTCTCACATTTGTTAACTTGATGTATAGGAAGAACGGAATATAAGGAAAATTCTTCACAAACCGTTGATTTTCTTCTGCATGCATCCACATGGTCCACAGAATGTAGTTATTTTTAGTTGGAGCCACGTGAGCCTGGCCATATTTTCAGGATCATGTGTCGTCAAGAGAGACTGTGGATTTATTCAGGGATTCTAAAAATCAGTGCATCTGTAATAAGGAAGAATCGCCTGTTCTGTGACAGCCCTTTCCAGGACCCTGTCCCGAAGTCTCCTTCCACAGACACTTGGCCCATCTGAATCTCAGTACCCTGTGGGCCAGCTAGGCACAGCCTGAAGGCATACCAGCAGATTTTCACATAAGATTATGCAGATCTTGTACTATTATTATAAACATTAAATTGGCGGGGGGCACATGGGTGGCTTAGTTGGTTAAGTGATCTACTCTTGATTTCGGTTCAGGTCGTGATCCCATGGTTTCGTGAGTTCAAGCCCTGCCTCGGGTTCTGTTCTGACAGTGCAGAGCCTGCTTGGGATTCTCCTTCCCTCTCTCTCTGCCCCTCCCCTTCCCGTGCTGTCTGTGTCTCTCTCAGAATAAGTGAATAAGCTTAAAAAAATTAAAAATAAAAAAATAAACCTCAAATGAGCTCATGGACATAGAGTAGGTCCTTAATAAACGCTGGTTTTATTTTTAGTCACTTGTCACTAATGTAGCATCTTCTGTGGATAGGCATTTGCCAGATGGCAGGGACAGAGAAGTGATAAAGGCTGTCCCAACCCTCAAGAGAAGCACGGTCCGGTTGGTTTCAATAGGTACACTACAGTGTGTTCGGTGCTTTGATAATCATTCCCCTACAGGGGGTCTACACTTGCTGGGAGCCAGGGAAAGTCTTCCTTGAGTTGGTCATTCTGACTTATTTGGATCTTGGGACAGATGTTGAAGGACCCACGCTCTGAAAAGAGGGAAGGGACTTTGAGGCAGAGAGGCATATGTAGGCGAGGTCCAGAAATGGGAGAGAACTTGGAGTCTTCAGAAGACCCGTAGGGATCAGAGACAGCGTGGGAACAGGAGAATGGAAAGGGATGTGGGGAGAGGTCAGGAGGGATCAGACTCTGAGGGCTGAAAGGACCTTCTAAAGCCGAGCTACTCAACATGGAGGGTTGAGTTCTGGGTGGTAGAAACATCGCCCTGCAGAGCTGAGATCTGGCATTCAGGGTGGCTGGATTTAGAGCCTAGAACTTACGTATCTTCTCGAGGGCCCGGGTGTTTCAGAAGCCCTCCCGGTTGTGGGAGGATCCCAGCTCCAGCCACCATTACCCAGATGCCAAACGAACATCGCTGCCAACCAGTGAGGGCGCCTCGGGCAAGTCATTTTCTGAACTGGAGACTGGGTCTGTACGCTCCTTCCACAGCGGATGTTCTTTGATTCTCAATGGTCCTACAATACCAGTGAAAGGAAACGTCAAGAAAACCTACAACAGCAGATGTATTATGTTGCTGTGAAAATTTTGTCCCGTGCCGGAAGCCTCCGTGTCCGGTGGGATCTATGAAAGATCTTGAAATCTAGCTATCTTCTCACACAAGATAAACTCTATTTGATCACAGCTACTTATTTTCTTTCAGTTTTTTTTTTTTTTTTTTTTTTTAGAGAGGGAGATTGGGAAAGAGAGATCATGAGCAGGGGAGGGACACAAGGAGAGGGAGAGAGAATCTTAAGCAGGCTCTACACCCAGCACAGAGCCTCGTACGGGACTCGTCTCAGGACTGTGAGTTTGTGATCGGAGCCCAAATCAAGAATTAAATGCTTAACCAACGGAGCCACCCGGGAGCCCCAATTCACTCAAGTTTTAATTAGTTTGTCGCTGAAGTGGGGTTGGGGCTCACATAAGTGGAAATCTGAAGTGAAGTTTGCCAATGCTTATAGTAGGTGGGCTTTGCATTTGGGAGCTTCTAGCTCCTGTCTTGATCCATTTGAGAGGCGGCACTTGTTGGCTCAGGTGGGCATCCACGCCGTGTGCCGATTGAGAGCTCGCCCTTGGGGCATTCACCCCACCCGCTGGGGCCTCTCCCGGGATGACCCTTGGACAAAGCCTTGGCCGGACTTGGCCCAGGTGTGCTTGGTAGCACAACTGCAGCCTGTCCTGTGGACCGGTGTCCTACACGTCCACGACGAGCTTCCCTGATCAAGCTTGGGAAGCAGGACACGGGAGTTCCACTGTCCCACGGCTTCCGTCACCGTCTTGCTGTGGCTGACTCCTCTTCCTATTCCTTCGCTGTGTCTACGTACCTACACGCCTTTCCTCCAGAAAGTGCGGCTGTGAGGCCAGGCCTGTGTTTGGATGGCTGTTGATAGTCAACGAAGTGATGTTCCACACCAGCGAAGCATGATCAGAAGTGGGAAGAGCATCCCGGCTGAGGCCAGCCAGTACCTGCAGACTCTGGAACCAGCCTGTCGAGGTTGGCGTGAGACAGAGATGTGCAGCTCGTGGTCCTGGAGGAGCCCAATGGGTGGGATCGGTCAGTCTACCTGGTACCGACCTGCTGAGCAGTGCTCAGGAGCCATGAGACGCAGAGCAGCTCTCTTCGTGGCTGCATGGCCGAGTCTCCCACTTTGCAGGGGCTGCTTTGGATAGATTGTGTCCTCTAATGCGCTCTGTAATGTTGGGCAGGTGACCTCCACCTACGAATCCATTGCAGACCCAAAAGATGTGCCCTCCTTGGACTGGAAGCCTCATAGCATTTCATCTGAGATGAAGTGTCCTCTGAACATAGAAGTCTGTGGTCACCTGGGACCCAGCTAAGGGATAGGTGGAGCCTGGGATAACTTGGAGCCGTGGCAGATGAGAATCTAATTGCCCGCTGGGGTTTTGTGTCATAGAAGTGGACAGTCAAGGGGTTTACCTGGCTCACTGCACCAAAAATGGGGCAGGGAGAATGCAAATTTCCCCAGATACTTCAAGCTTCTGCGGGCAGAAATCTAATCTTGCGCCCTGTGTGCACTCCATGCCTTGCTAAGAGGCGGGCCCACAGAGATGCGTTACACAGGCCGTGGACCCGAACCTCGTCGCTGCTTTCCCTGTGTCGATCCGGAACATCTGCACTTGCCCCCCAGCCCCATGCCGTCTAAGCATCCTTCATGTCTCTGCAACCCGCAGCAAGGTGGACGGAGCCCACGTCCCCGGGCAGGCAGCCGTGCAGGGCGGTGGGGCCAGTGCCTTCGGGACCAGGTGGATTTGCAACAGGACGAGACTGAGCTTCTCCTCCTGAGGCCTTCCCGACCTGTGTGACCGTGGGCCTACCTCTGGAAAGCATCGCACTGAGGTGTGGCTCCTCCGTCTGACTCCCCGGGCCTCCTACCTCTGGCCTCAACAAGCCTCCCTTTCCCCCACACCTGTCCTTCAACCTCTGTCCCGATGGACATGTTCATCCACGCTGTGTACCATTTATGGGTATTAATTTATATTTCTGATGCAACGAGTTAAGGCATGCTCATTTTAGAATACGCAGAAATAAAAGCACACAGAGTACAGAAGTCACCCTTGCATTTTCTCTCCATATTTTGCTCCATCTCACTCTGTGGCTATGTCTGTTCTGTTAATGTGTGGGGAGCATCCCCTGTGTGCCTGCCTAATGTCCTCCTTCAACGTCCCTGCCCTGGACCATTGTACCTTCTGCTCTTCCTTGGGCCCCTCCCCACCCCCTGTGCCTTCTCCAAGGCTTTGCTGAGCTCCCGCCCTCGGGGTCCTCACGGACCTTCTTCCCTAACCATCCAGCACTCGGGGCTCCTTCTCGGAGCCCCGGAGCCCCGTCTGGGCCTTTCGCCAGTTCCTAACTTGTACCGTTCTCCGATTTTGTCCCACCTCTGTGGTCAGGAGGGCGCCCTTCTTAATCTTTGCACATCCACCAACATCTCTAACATTGGGCTGCAAACAGGATTCTTGAGCAAGATATAGGAGGATGTTACTGAAGAACAAACAAATGAACGTTCATAAGAACACGCGTCTTCATTACGAATTGCAACCTCAGCCACTAGTATCTTTTATGCTCTGCTGGTACGCGTTAATACACTTCATGATTTTTACTCCTGAAAAGCCGGTCACGGGCTGGACCACACTCAGTGCTCTCTAGACAGGGTTGAGGGAGATCGGAAACAAGCATCCCCACTTCCTGCTGGGCGGGGCCGTTCTTTGTCCCCACTTCCTGCTGGGCGGGGCCGTTCTTTGTAGAGTGCAAGCACTGGGGCTCAGTGAGCACAGGGGTTTCTCAGGCCATCTGCCCCGGTGGGGCTCCCTCTTTCCCCTCCCTCCAGCTGATGTAAGAAAAAGGAGCTGGATAGCACACAGGTTGGGTTCTGGGGTGCCTGTGACCCTCTGCGGGGTAACCGCTTCGCAAGGCCTTCCCTGGCTGTGGAAAACGTGACAGTGATCATGCGGTGGTGATCCATTGTGTCTCAGAGATCAATGTTCCCTGTTACCGAGCAGGGTTGGTGCGGGGTCGGGGAGGGCAGACAGACCCACACCCGGCGATTTTAATAACCTGACCCAACGGAAATCTCCTGGTTACAAAGACACCGCCTTAGAATTTTTTTTTTTTTTAAAAACTAATAAATAATTTCTTATAACCGCAGGGTATCACTTTGCCACGTGGCTTATTATGGCACTAGGATAATATTAAATTGCTTGTTTAGAGCATTAAAATGAAGAGTGGTTTGGGCGTTTTGGCAAAGCAGAGGACCTACGTGGCAAGGCCCCCTCCCGCCCTCAGCCGCCCCTATAGCTTCAGCACAGCCTGCCTTCCTGCCGGGTCTGGGCTCTTTCCCCAGTTGCAAGCACTCCATTATGCTATTAAAGTTCAGAATGTGCAACATGCCCGACCCCTGAAGGCATTTGCCAGTCTTTTTTTTTTTTTATCTTCCCTAATACCTGTAGCTCCCTTTCTGTGCTAACATTTGACTGCGAGCGCTCTGTAGCATCTGCTGGTTAGCTGTCTCTTGAAGGCCACTGGCCTCTGCACCTCTCATGGCCACTAATCGGGCCCCTGTCAGATCTCCGAGGGGGGTGGCGGGCAACACAGCGAATTAAATATCAAGCAAATCAGATCAAATGGCAGCCTGCCCCCCCCACGTAAGGAGCAGGCCGGGGTGGCTCGCTTCCGAGCAGACGCCTGTCCTTCCCCGGTTCACGCAGGGCACGGACCCTTGTTACATCAAGCGCCCCTCGCTTAAGCCCCACTAATTGGGTAGGATTGCCGCCGTCTGATGAGTCATAATTAGGACGAGACGGCTCTACTGGAGCCGTCTTATCGGGCGAAGGGTCAGGGACTAATGACTAGCAGAAGGTAAGGGTTTTGTTGATGCCTGTAGTCTCTGTTGGAAAAAAAAAAAAAAAATCCACTTCTGCCGCATTTCTTCCGGCAGCAGGCACTGAATCTTTCCTCTCATTTGATTCAGTGACCTCTCAAGTGCATCACTGCCCCGAGGGCTCCGGGCCGTCCAGCAACTGTTAAGCCCCTTGGGCTGATAATCTTCTCCCACGTTTGCCCTTAACACCGGTCGCCCCACCATTAGCCGCAGCTGCACTGGTGCTCATTAGAGGCGATCGATGCCGGCGAGATAAAGCAGGGCTGCACCTCCGCCCCCCCCAGCGCCTGCAGATTTGCAGCCGGCCCACCAACGCCTTCCCGGCAGCCCCGCGAAAAACGGGCTCTTTGTGTTCAAAAGGCAAAACGCGGAACAGGCGGCGGGGAAAGCACACGTTTACCTTCTCGGTCTCAGGATGTCGTCGACTGTCCAGAGGACGGTTTGTTTTCACCGTGACGGGCACTTTTCACCTCTGTGCCTCGGACGCTCCCGGAGTCGGGCGGGGCCGAGACAAAAACGTGTCCTAAGGGAAGGAAGCCCGGCCCTGCTTGAAGAGGCGGCGGAGGCGGTGTGGGCGCAGGACGCAGGTTGCCGCGTGGCTCCTTCCAGAACGGGGTGGTCTGGGGGCGCCAACGGTGGTCGATGGAGTCCTGCTTCCCGCCAGAAGGTGCTGGTTAACTCTGGCCCTCCTCCTTCCCTGGGAAGGAATGCGGGCCCCCAGTGCACGGTGGAAGCGGGAAAGGGCTCAGGGGGGCACAGGCTAGTGTCGGCTCCGCTTCTCCGAATCCTGCCGGCCGGTGTCCTTCCGGAAGAGCTGGGTCAGATGGCCCACCGGGCCATTCTTCTTTTGTGAAGGGTTGGGAGGCATCTGGAACCCCTCGGAACAAGAGCAGCTATGGGTTCTCTCTCTGGGGTTAGCGGTGGGCACCAAGCCCCCTTCTCCAGGGGGCTGGGCCCGGGTGTCTTCGGCAGATGCACGGTTGCCGACCTCTGGCAGAGTTCACTCTACATGGAAAGGACGGGAGAAGTGTGAAAATAGAGAAAACCCGGGATGGGAGCTGGAGGCCACAGTAGCTTCTCTGCACCGGAAAACTCAAGATGTTTGCCTCCGTTTTCTGCATAGGGGGCCCTATGGACCAAAGGGTTGTCCCGCACCATGTGTTCTCATTGAAGGAGACTATCTAGAAAGGACCCCAAGAGAGCTGCACTGTTGTTCCGAGGAGGGGAGTGTTTGGGCTGGTGGCCAGGAGCCTTGGGTGGCAGGAGAGCACATGTAGACCCTGCCACGACCGGGCCAGCAGAGAATGGAAACTCCCACAAGCGCCAGGCTCCTAAACAAATTCAGGCCAGGCAGCCCTCAGGCAGAGGGGAGCTCCTGGGGGGAGGGCCTCCAGCTCTGCTTGGCTGGGTGGACAATGGCACAAGGCGAGTTTAGAGAAACCCCCAGCCTTCTGTGTGTCCTTCTGCCTGCACCCGAAGCACTGCTTAGTGACAGAATCCATAACATAGGGGGAATGGGCAAAAAGAAAGTGTCCTCCGTAAGGGTAAGCAAAAAACAGTGACTTAGGACAAGAACGTGGCAAGTCGGAGTCCGTGTCCTTCCGCGAAATGAGGTAACAGCAAGGAATAGAGAATTCCATGAAATCAGAGCAGGGCTTTTTGAAGATGGCAGAAAGCCAGACCCTCAAAGGCTAGGTACCAATACATAATTGCCGAATTTATAACTGCAGTTTTGCAACTAGAGGCAGGAAATGAACTTGAGAACTTAGGGAAGCCCTGAGAGAAGGGATAAACAAATAAAGGGATAAACGAGAAAGTAGGAGACCTGGAAAGACAAGAGATCCAATGTATGTACAATGGGGATTCCTGAAGGAGAGGGTAGGCTTCAAGCCCAGTGCAGAACCCAACAAGGGGCTTGAACTCAGGACCTTGAGATCAAGACCTAAGCTGAGATCGTGAGTTGGACGCTTAACTAACAGTGAGACCCAGGCGCCCATCCAATGATATTTTGCTGTTGTTGTTGTTGTGAATTAGTTACCTGAACAGTTTACCTGAGACAAAATGTTCAATTCTAATACTTTTCTATTTTATACCACAAACGGGAGGCTTTGGAAAAAGGGGACAGCTGCTAGACTTTTCCACAATAGTAAAGACAACAATGCGTCAATGTGTGTAGGACTTTTATAGAAAAATCTTTCGACCCAAGTACTCTCTATCCTTTACTCGAATTTTTGCTCCAAACGTGGGGTTTTTAGGTGGCATCTCGTTAGCTTGCAAGCTCCATAAGGTAAGGACTGCAAAGACTTGCACTGTCTCATTAGCCTCTCTCTCCCCTGGATCCAGCAAGGCACCCATGACACGTATGTTGACTTAAACGTGCATGACCTGTTGGGATGAGCCCTGGGTGTTGTATGGAAACCAATATGACAATAAATTTCATATTAGAAAATAAACAATAGTAAGTTATAAAAGTTGAGAAAAAAACATGCACGTTGACATGTATTTTGGCTACAACAAAGGATGCTCTCAGATATGCAGAGAATCCAGAAAATATACCATTCACGTGTCCTTTCTGAAAAGTGGACACACTGCAACCAACTATGGACGGGTGGGAAGATCAGAGGGCCAAAGAAAAGGGATAAGCAACAAATTTGGTAAAACACGCAGTAGAGTTGGAATAACTCTTGCTCGCGTGATTAAAAACAACCCCGCTACATGCACAAAAAGTTATTGAGAGCAAAGATGGATAAGGTAGGCAAATAATTTAATATTATCTGATTTATGCTTTCAGATAAGAGCAAAAAGTGGCAGCTCAGACCGAGCGGGCAAAAGCCAAGGTGAGCTACGTCTCTGTTTTACTTAGAAGGAGGCAGTAGATAGTATCCCAGTGTAAACGCCGACCAGAGAAAAATAGGAGACGTTAAAAAAAAAAAGTGAAAAGCACCACACGTGGGATAGAAACAGGATTTACACTGTCTGAGTTTCTGAAGAAAAAAAAATAAAAGGGCTAAGGAAAATAATGTGTATCAAAAGATGAATAACATGGAAGAATTAAAAAAATAAAGCCCAACAGAGCAAGTCCAGAGAGAAATATGAAAAGGCCAAACTCCCCAAATGACAGGCTTTCAGGTTTGATTGCCAACGCAATTAAAATCTATTGACAAGTGGGATGCCTGGGTGGCTCAGTCGGTTAAGCGTCTGACTTCAGCTCAGGTCACGATCTCGCGGTCCGCGAGTTCGAGTCCCGCATCGGGCTCTGGGCTGACGGCTCAGAGCCTGGAGCCTGCTTCCGATTCTGTGTCTCCCTCTCTCTCTGCCCCTCCCCCATTCATGCTGCGTCTCTCTCTGTCTCAAAAATAAGTAAAACGTTAAAAAAATTAAAAAAAAATATAAAATCTATTGACAAGAGACGCCTAAAAATATAGAGAGAGACTGAAAGATAATGGCTGAATGAATATCAGTACAAAGGAATAAAACCCAAGAAGTGGTAGCATATTAATTTAAAATCAGGGTTTAAACAGCTTCAAATGAATTATTTTTATATTGCTAAAAGGTAAAATCCACCATGAAGATGTATGAATAATGAACGTTTGTGTGTAAAATATTACTATTATTCGAATCTGTGTAGTAAATTAAAAATACTAGAAGAAACTGACAAAGACATAAGTGGTGTAGCAAGTGACTTTCACGTGAACAGTTAGTAGCATGCAAGACAAGTGGACAAAAATAAGCAAAGAAGTAGAGAATTGTGTCAGATATAATAAATAGAGCTTATTCAATATTTCATGAAGTATAGTGAACTTTATATTATCCACAGAAAGAGGATGATGCTCATGTTATGTTTGTAGAAGTCGATGACAAAAAACCGCAGAATCACAAGGAAACATTGAACAAATACATTTTTTTTTTAACGAATGCTTTTAAGGAGCAAACTGTACAAGCCACATCCAGAGCTACAACAAAATAGGGGCAAGTTTTAGTGGCAAAATGGCCCACAAATTGCAATACACTTAAAAAATTAAGGTAATACTCTCCCAGTGGCCATTGTATAAAAAAAAAAAAAAATTGAATCTGTAATTCCAGAATACTTACAAAATAAAGACCCACACAAAACTAAGGGTCGAAGTTCAAAGTTAATTCCAGGTCAAATGCATCATGTGAAGTACATGTGTTCTAAAACAAGAACCAACAACGATGCACAAACTAATGAGCACTTAATATTGCTTGTAAAAATCAATGAATGTTTAAAAAATGAAAAGGATAGGGGTGCCTGGGTGGCGCAGTCGGTTAAGCGTCCGACTTCAGCCAGGTCACAATCTCGCAGTCTGTGAGTTCGAGCCCCGCGTCAGGCTCTGGGCTGATGGCTCAGAGCCTGGAGCCTGTTTCCGATTCTGTGTCTCCCTCTCTCTCTGCCCCTCCCCCGTTCATGCTCTGTCTCTCTCTGTCCCCCCAAAAATAAATAAACGTTGAAAAACAAATTTAAAAAAATAAATAAAAAATGAAAAGGATAAATATTCTAAGAGAGAAATTTATGAATTAGAACATAGAAAAATAGTGATGTTGGGAAACTCTAGAACTTTAAAAATAAGCAGATACAGGGACCTTTGCACCCCCTTGTTTCTAGCAGCACTATCAACAATAGCCAAAGGATGGAAAGAGCCCAAATGTCCATCAATGGATGAATGGATAAAGAAGGTGTGGTATATATAGACAATGGAGTATTACTCGGCAATCAAAAAGAAGGAAATCTTGCCATTTGCAACTACGTGGATGGAACTGGAGGGTATTATGCTAAGTGAAATTAGAAAAAGACAAAAATCATATGACTTCACTCATCTGAGGACTTTAAGAGACAAAACAGATGAACATAAGGGAAGGGAAACAAAAATAATATAAAAACAGGGAGGGGGACAAAACAGAAGAGACTCATAAATATGGAGAACAAACTGAGGGTTACGGGAGGGGTTGTGGGAGGGGGACGGGCTACATGGGTCAGGGGCACTAAGGGATCTGCTCCGGAAATCATTGTTGCACTATATGCTAACTCATTTGGATGTAAATAAAAAAAAAATAAAAAATAAAAATAAAATAAAAAAATAAGCAAATACATATTAAAATAGGTAAACTGACACATCTGATTTAGGATAAATACGAACACATAAAATCAGGAGCTAGTGAACATGATTGAGAAAAAAACAAAAATAAAATGCCAGGATAACTCAGCGCTAATAAGATACTGTAAAGAAATGACAAGAATTAATGTAGAGGAGTTGGCCACTCAGTGGATGGAAGATTTTCTGAAGAAAATAAAAATCTTCACATCTGACTGAGAAAGGAGAAAACGTCCATGGGCTAATAATCTTGGAGAGAAATTTCAAAAGTTGCTTATAGTTTCACTATCGTACTTTTGTGAGATTTTAGAATGAATCTCTTTGTTAGTCCCTTTCCATTATTATTCAGTATTTTGTTCATTCTTCCAGAATAATTTTAGAATTCTTTAGAGTTCAGGGGTGAGGGATTTCTTTTTTTTTTTTTTTAACGGTTTTTTATTTATTTTTGAGACAGAGAGAGACAGAGCATGAACGGGGGAGGGGCAGAGAGAGAGGGAGACACAGAATCGGAAGCAGGCTCCAGGCTCTGAGCCATCAGCCCACAGCCCAACACGGGGCTCAAACCCACGGACCGGGAGATGGTGACCTGAGCCAAAGTCGGACGCCCAACCGACTGAGCCACCCAGGCGCCCCGGGGTGAGGGATTTCAATCTTACAAGAGGAAATAATCCCCCTGCCGTAGGAAATATTGCAAAGCATAGGGAGAAAATGTTTCCTGGTTCATTTTACGTGGCCGGCTGGGCCTCAAATCTAAACGTGAAAAGGCAGCATATTCCAGACCCATCTCACTGGAAAGGTGAGGATAGCACGGTGGGTGGGGCTTGTACCTGCCGAGATCAGACTGTAGCCACTGAAACAAAGAACGAAAAATCCTTAAATAATATATAGAAAACTGAAGACAACGGTTTCTTACACTATACAGATCTATTTCAGGAATGCAATAATGTTTTAATATTCAGAAATCTATTAATAAAATATATCACATTGGTAGATTAAAAGAGGAAAAACTTAAATAAAGTCCCAAAGGACATTTGATAAAATTCAACATCAATTTCTTTTTTTTTTAATTTTTTTTTTCAACGTTTATTTATTTTTGGCACAGAGAGAGACAGAGCATGAACGGGGGAGGGGCAGAGAGAGAGGGAGACACAGAATCGGAAACAGGCTCCAGGCTCTGAGCCATCAGCCCAGAGCCCGACGCCAGGCTCGAACTCACGGACCCCGAGATCGTGACCTGGCTGAAGTCGGACGCTTAACCGACTGCGCCACCCAGGCGCCCCTCAACATCAATTTCTAATAAAAACTTAATAAGCCAGGACTAGAAGAACATTTCCTTGACATGGGAAGACAATATGAGATCAGCAGCGACATCACATTTAATGAGGACTCTCCATAGGTCCTTCAAAGTCTAGAGCAGGGAGAGGATGCTGTAATCCCATCATGAAGAACCTCACTCTGGAAGTTCCAACAAGTGTGATAAAGCAGGAAACAGAAATAAGAAGGTAAATTTTAGAGTAGACCCAAGTCTGCACGTGGTATGTATGATTCGGTGTCTGGAAACCCGAAGAGAATATTTTAAAGGAAGTCATTGACAGAGTTCCTTCTGGTGGTTGTATGCACAGATTAATACCGTCTCTTTATTCCATTAAATATTGGCTGGAAGGTGAAACGATAGGAGATTTCCAATCCCCAAGATTGGCATAACACTCTCAATCCTAGGAATAAGCCTGGCCAAATGGGTGGGGTGGGGGTGTGGGTCCACAGGAAGGAAAGGACAACAGGTTTTGAGAGATGTCAAGCAAATCTTCAGGAAATAGAGATACGGACCTTGGTTCTGAATGGCGCAAGGAGGCCAAACTTCCTCACTTCAACTTAGGCTTTTAGGGCACTTCTTATCAAGATTCAAATTTAAGGTTGACTCGTGTATTCTAGAAGCTATTCAAAATATTGGACACTGATGGAATGGAAGAACATGAGAGACTGAGGAATGTTCTATAGCTTTAGTGGTTCCACGCTGGGGTGGGCACGAGAGTAGGCGGGCGGATGGGTGCCCACTTACCCAGCATGTGATACAGGTGGGTTTCGAATACAAGGGGAAGTGTGATTACTCAGTAAATGAAGTTGAGAGAGCAGGTTGATTACTTGCAAAGGGATCCCTCTACCACCTCTACCCGCAACTTCACTGCCGTGTTTATTTATTTATTTAAAAACTTAGTGGGGCGCCTGGGTGGCGCAGTCGGTTAAGCGTCCGACTTCAGCCAGGTCACGATCTCGCGGTCCGGGAGTTCGAGCCCCACGTCGGGCTCTGGGCTGATGGCTCGGAGCCTGGAGCCTGTTTCCGATTCTGTGTCTCCCTCTCTCTCTGCCCCTCCCCCGTTCATGCTCTGTCTCTCTCTGTCCCCCCAAAAATAAATAAACGTTGAAAAAAAATTTTTTTTTAAAAATAAAAACTTAAAAAAAAGTTTATTTCTTTTTGAGAGAGAGAGACAGAACATGAGCAGGGAAGGGGCAGAGAGGAGGGAGACACTGAATCCGAAGCTCAGGCTCCAGGCTCTGAGCTGTCAGCACAGAGCCCGACGCGGGGCTGGAGCCCACGAACCGGGAGAACGTGCCCTGCGCCCCAGCTGGATGCTTAACTGACTGAGCCACCCAGGCGCCCCAAAGGTTCACCGCTGCGTTTAAAGAGATAAGTACAAGAGAACGAGATGGACTTGAGGAACGAGGGATACATATCTGTCTGGTTTCCAGGTGGGGGAGGGAGGACAAGGAAGAAGTCAAGTAAGAACACAATAGCGATATCTGCATAAAAGCTGGAAAATTCCTGACACCAAATTACACGCTGACCAACCTTAACGGACACATGGGAGCACGTTGTAGCATATTATTAAAGAAAAGGGTTGTCACCTTTAATACATAAGGGACCCTCACAATTCAGTAAAGCTTTGGGGAAAACAACGCCTAAAAACCTGATAAAGCATCCATGAAATAAGAAGTCTAGTGCACAAAAGGCATCTAAGGAAATGCTCATCCCGTTAAGAATAAAGGCAATGCAATTTTAAGAAATAAAAGATATTGTGGGCTGCTCAAATTAGTAAAGCTTTTGGCAAGAGGTAGTGTCCGGCGTTGGCAAGGTTCTGAGCAAACAGCAATTCATATGGGTTTGTGGACGAGATTTTCTGGAGGCGAAGTTGACAATGTGAATTAAAACTTCAACATTATCCTGTGACCCGGTACCTGGGCTCACTTGCAGATGTTTACCCCGCGTAAACAGCTACAGAACCGAGAAGAGTTGTGCTTATAGGGGGCTCTGAGGTGCTCTTGGTTAACACTAGACTTAGGAAGCAGCCTAAGTACCCAATGAGAGCAAACAGGTTAAATAAATCGTGGTCCATTAAAAGCAATGGAATACTAAGTAGTCATTAAAAACCATGTTCTCAGAAACGAAGCATACGCAGTAATATTCACAATATATTAAATAATAAAAGTAGGTTGCAAAATGTTAGCTGCTTTATAATTCCGATGTTGTAAAAATGGTAGCTACGGCTGGAAGATGATGGAAGGAAATACAGTGGTTCTCCTCTACTCTTGGGAATAGGAGGGATTTTTTATTTTCCCCCATATCCTTTCCTGAAGTTTTCAGAATTTATGCTATGAGACCATGTGACATACATACAAATCATCATAATAATTATAATAAAAATTTTAAAGCTCCATAAGAGAAACAGCACTGGTCTTGTTATCAGATGCCCATCTGAACAGTCGTTTTGTGTCACAGAGCAGCCCCGGGTGCAAAGATAGGGGGGCTTGATGGGGTCTCTACAGCGTCCTCTCTCTCCCCCTCTCTCTGTCTCTCTGTCTCTCCTTCTCTGTCTGTCTCTATCTCCCTCTCTCCCTCTGGCTGTCTCTGTCTTTCTCTGTCTGTCTCTCCTTCTCTCTCTGTCTTTCTCTGTCTCTCTCCTTGTCACCACATATTTCCCTCTAGCCACTCTGAGAGGTCTTGGTTTCCAGTTTCTTGGCTTTTAGTCAACATCTTTTTTTTTGTTTGTTTTGTTTTTTTTTTAATGTCTGACTTGCTCTTTTTGAATCAGATCTATTTTCCTTCTCAGGCTTCTGGCTGTTTTCAAGTCATAGAGTGTCTTGCGTAGCTCCTTGAAGTCACTGTGGGTGAAGGAGAACTTGGAAGTTTTTCTGTTGCTAGTGCCCTGCTCAGTCCTGGGCGGGGGACTCACACAGGCTTCGGATTCAGTTTGATTGTTCTGGGCGTGAATGAACTTGGCTGCCTCATTACCAACAGAAACCTCAAGGTAGGATGGCCAGAGTCCACAAATAAAAATACAAAATGCCTAGTTAAATTGGATTTTAGATGAACAATAAATACTTTTTTGCATAAGTATATCCTAAATATTTCATGGGATATACTTACACCTAACACTATTCCCTCTTTATGTGAAATTCACATTTAACTGGGCGAACTGTATTCTATCTGACAACCCTACCCCACAAATGCCTTCAGTGAGTCAAATGCCAAAATGGCCCCATGCCCTACCTTGGCCCAAGTCACTTTGTCTATGGTGGGTTTTTTATGGTCCGCCCTCAAGTGGCTGAGGCCAGCCGGGGCCACGGTGTTTGAGCAAACACAGTCATCCCCCGATGGATCTATTTGGGCTCTGCCAGTGGCTAGTCATAAACCGACTGTTGGAAAATTAGAGCTTTGGCCGTTCCTCTCTGCAATCTGAAATTTAACAGCCACTAATTTTCCCAAGCAGAGAGAAAAATTAAGGAGCTGATGAATTCGTTGAAATGGTAGTTATTTTGTCAAGGAGAGTGGAGCGCTGGCCCCAGTGGTGAGCCACTCTTCCCTGCTGGGGTTGGTGTTGGAAACATCATTCACTCTGACTCCTTGGAGGAGTCTATTGCCCTCCCCCGCCCCGCCCCTTATGGACACGCTCTCGAGGGGGAAACACAGTGTCTGTGCCAGTGACACACACAGGACAGCCTTCTTCCAGGCGTGCGGACCTCAGTGTTTCACCTCTTCCTTCTGCTGAGTGGACGTGACGAAATTGATAGAATAAAGCAGGGAAGGATAAGGAGAGTACAAGAAGAACCACGGGTACCAAAGCCCAGCTGGCATAATTTTTTCCAGGCAGTTTAAAAATGATCACAGGATGGACGCTACTTGCTATAAATTGCTTCAGGACTGAAGCTGGCAAGGGAGGCCTTTATTTGCAGTGGCCACCCCTACGATCGGTCGTGCTCCTGACTTTGGTCAGAGCCAGGGCAGTGCGGAAGCATTGTCTGGTCTTGCCATCCTGGTGCCTGACACCCGGGAAAGGCACGGTGCCCAGCGCCCCTCCGGGGACGTGGTTGTGTCCCTTCTCCTGAGAGCAGGAGACGCATGTGTTTCCGCCTTTCTCTTGGCATGAGTCAGCTCTTCTCCGGGAAGGAGCCTGGCCCAGAGCTGTCCGGGGAGCAGACCAGGTTTTATTACCTCTCTGGCTTCTGGTTGCCCGCCAGGAGCTGAACCAGAAGTGCCAAAACGCCGTAAGAAATCAGATCGCGGAGCACGGCTGCTCACATGGCATTTCCAGCTGCTGGCTCTGCAGCAAAGCTCTTTGTAAATTTTGTAAGAAAACATGTTCTCAAGAGGTTTCCATTTCAAGTTGGCAGCCTTAAGTCAGCAGAGCTGGAGTCAAACTTTTTAAGGAATGTCTGAGCTTGGATCCTGCTCTGGGCTTCGCCTGGTCTCCAGCTTTTGGGGCCCAGATTTGGAACCGCCGTGGCTGGCTGATAACGGGCTATACCGAGAGTGCCCGAGGGGGGAGCCGGGCGTGTTGCTCCCATAATACCCTCACTGGCTCCGAAGGGCGTGTGCAGGAGATGATTTATGGACCCTGGCTAGGAAGAGATTAGGAGCATCATTTAAACACAGATCTGGTTTTCTCTCTTCTGGGAAAGTAGCCTCTTTTCATTCAACGTTTATTTATTTTTGGGACAGAGAGAGACAGAGCATGAACGGGGGAGGGGCAGAGAGAGAGGGAGACACAGAATCGGAAACAGGCTCCAGGCTCCGAGCCGTCAGCCCAGAGCCCGATGCGGGGCTCGAACTCACGGACCGCGAGATCATGACCTGGCTGAAGTCGGACGCTTAACCGACTGCGCCACCCAGGCGCCCCCTTTTCATTCAGAAAAAAGGTAGCAGGAGTCCCGGTTAGCACATCCAGCTGAAGGCATCTCTGCCCTGCAGAGTCGTTCTCCCCAAATTATGACGACAATCTCCTTTTCTGCCCACCATCCCAGTTCTGACTATCGGGCTGGATGGCTAACCGTGCCCGTATGGCTGAGCTCCTCCCTGGTTATGGCCCTGTTTGTGTTTCTAGTGTTTTCCTGGATGACTTTTCATCTTTCATTTCTGTTTCTTATTCTTCTCGTTTCCCTGCGCTGTGATGATGGCGGCTTGATGGAGACTGACTGTATGGAAAGAGGCGGCACAGGGCAGACAAGAAGACTTGGCCCAAAGAGAAACGCGGGGCCTCCTTGTTCAACTGACCCCCGAAATGGCCCAGAATGGTGGTGGATACCTTCACGCGTCATTTTTACTGTTGTGCCAAGGTGAGCTTTGCACATCTCAAAAGTGATTGGATTTCGGAAGGCCCGCACTTGCTACATTTAATTCTTTGGTCGAGAGAGCGTCTTCCTCCATAAAAGCAAATATTTTTGTACGGAGGGAGGCTTGTAATGAGGAGATATTTCTGTACGGCAGTGTACTATACTAGATTACCAACTTCTCAAACATTAAAATAAAGCCCTTCAGGAGGGACATTAACTCTTTCGACATTTCCCCGAGGGCCCGTCGTAAATCCAGGAAACTGAGTTGTCACTGTTATATTCAGGAATAATTTGGCTCCAATGCCTTTCCCCACCATACATAATTCTATTCTAGGGAGTAAAGATGTTAACTTTAGTCCAGAGAGTCTGCTGATTGGTTCTGTCCGGCCCCACTATTATTTTAAATCAACGGCTCCTGCCGCAAAATCAGATAATTTCTCAGAAGACTTGCATGGCAGCATATTCTACGGGTTGTTTATGTTTGAGGTGAGAGCTTTCAATTCAAATCATTGTTCCAAAATAGATGAATGTCATGTGTGATACCACTTAATGTGCATCAAGCTTTTGGGGAAACTTGAACTAAAGTTTGGGCAACGTGTGGGTGGATCGAGGCTTGTAGAAAGCCCCAGACAGGCCGAGGGAGAGGAGGTGGGAGCCACACACCTTCTTCCTCAGTCCCCAGACTTTTCGAGAAACGGGAATTCCGAAACGTGTCTTCGGGGTTTATAGATCAAAAGCCCGTGGGTTCCGCCTGGAAAGTTGCCCCAGAACGCTAGTTATCAGTGAAGAAACAAGCACATGTTGTCTGAGGAGATGACATTCTCTTTTTCCATAGCCAAAGGCAGAAGTCTTCAGGACGTCCGCAGGATGTTAGTGAGATGTGACTGTCCTCCCGATCGGCATGTCGCACGTCCTGGGCACAACAGTGGCCCTTGATGGTGCACGGAAATGACTTAATTTGTTTCCAAGAAATAAGAAGGAATAGACATTTATTGGACACGTTTCAGCTACGAAGGGGAGTGGTTCCAAGTTCCGAGAAAGAAGGGACTCGAACATTTTGCAAAATCTCCGTGGAAACCGGTGGTCCAAATGAACATGGCCTTTTACCCCTGAGCCAAACCGGGAGCCAACATCATTAAGATGCGTGTATGGGGAGTGTGCCGTGGAAGGGGACACACCTTTCAACGGGCACAACACAGAGAAGCAATTAAGTGTGACTGAGACACGGCCGGTAACAGCCAGAGCAGGAATATGATGGGAACGAGCTTCCGGAGACTGTGTGGCTTGACTCAGGGCTGCGGATAATGAGGCAACATCCTGTCTCAAGAATTGCCACCATTTTTTTTTTTTTTACACCATTTTTTTTTTATGAGAGGTAGACACTGACAGCCTCACAGAAGCCACAGCGAGGGAGTAAGCCTCGGAAAATCTGAGCCACAAACATGGAGGTTCCAATCAAATCATCAGGCCTCGTAGCTTTAGACAGCGGCCTGCGGAAGGGAGGCCAAGAGTCTGGGTCAGGAGGCCACCTGCTCTCTCCCTCCGCCCCCTCCTTCTGGAAGCTCACGCAGCTCCCGGGCGCTGGGGAAAAGCAGACAATACCCCTCCCTCTGCTACCGTGCCGCAGACCTAGCCCCTTTTGTCTGTCTTTTACGTGAGTTGATTTTTATGAATAAAAAGAGATTTTTCCCACTATTTTCTTTTCTTCGGGGCATGGGAAATTCACCCAAAGTTCATAGCTAATAAGTATAATATGTTAGTAACATGAGGCCATGGGATTTGGGGCTAGTGAGAGTGATTATCTCTCCAAATTTTGGAGATGTACATCGTATAAAAATTAAATACCAGTGCAATTAAACCATTTTTTTTTTCAGTGTCAGAATTACCAAAAAGAATGCACATGTGTATGTGGGTTTAATAATTTACAGGTTCCTGGGATCTTTCTGAATTCCTTTTCCAACCTTAAGTTAGAACAAAGAACAGATTGCCCCCCGTGGTCGGTTAGAAACTCAGGGTGTTACTAACAGTAAATGCCATTGCATAGGACAGTTGTGGTGTTTCTTCCTTGCCGAGATAGAGGACGTAATATGGATTGCCATCCATCGTCCCACTGACATCTCTTGCAGGCTTGGATGTTGCTTGCTTTGGAGAGACCATCTCTCAGTCAATGGAGGACAGGACTTTCTGGAAGGGAGAGGTGGAAGATGGCCGACCCGTCTGGTCCTCAGATGGAGGAAGGGCTTGTAGCGTTTCCCAGCGATTTACTTGCTCTTTTGATCAATTTTAGGTCTTTGAAGCTTGGTCTTGATGTTGGAACTTTCCTCTGCACTTGGCCACTGCCCTGTGATTTATTTGTTTAGTTGGACTTTGAGATTTCCACCCCCTCATGCCTGGGGAGGTGATGACTCCACATTTTGTCATCGAGATTCTCCATGATTTCCCAGAGCGTGTTCCTCTGTTTCAGACTGTACTGACATCTCAGTGTTCTTTTCTAGAAATGGGAAATTTGATAGCACCCTCCTGAACATCTGGAAAGTACTTAGCACAAGCCAGGCCCCGTGGCACCGTCCATCCAAGCCACACTAAATAAGCAGGCACATTGTTGTTAGTACTGGGCCACTGGTAAAAGTAGCTGACATTTATTGATTATCTTGTACTAGCTCACTTAATTCTCTTCGATGAGGTTCATACTATGTTCGTTCCTTCCCGCATTCACAGTGCGTGGCCCGAAGTCCTGAGTGGTGGCCGCGGGTGACCTGCTGGCCCAGGAGTGCTTTCATTGCCCAGCTGGCCCGGCTGTGGCAGGTAGGGTTTGGGATCTGGGACTGGACCTCTTGGGCTTGATTCCAGACTCTCCCACCTGTCCGTCCTGGCACCTTATTTATTCATTCTCCACCTCGGTTTCTTCATCTGTAAGCTGGGGATAACAAATTGTCAAATTGTCTGGCTCATAGGCTGCTTTGACTCTTAGCCACCCCTCTCCTGGGAGGCCAGGCAGAATGGCGTCACGCCCACCCCCTCCTGGCTCCTGATCCAAAGTCTCCCTCCTGCTTCCTGTCTGTCTTTTGTCTCTCACTCCCTCCAACCCCAACCTGCTTCTTCCTCAGAACATTTTTTTTGTGTCTGGTTACTTGGAATACGCACATCTTAAGACAGATTTCTTATTAGTGGTTAATTTATTTCCTACCTTAAAAGCTCATTTTTGAAATGGTAGAAGTGATATATATGAACTACGGAAAAGTTTGGCAAATTTGGCAAAAATAACAGAATCTCCCTCCTGAGCCACCCAGGGGTACCCGGGTGGTTTAGTCAGTTGAATGCGTGACTCTTGATTTTGGCTCAGGTCGTGATTTCACAGCTCCTGGGATAGAGCCCTGCCTTGAGCTCCACACTGAGAGTGGAGTCTGCTTGGGATTCTCTCTCCTTCGCCCTCTGTCCCTCCCCCACTCACATGAGTGCAGGCTCGCTCTCAGTCTCTCTCTCTCTCAAAAAAAAAAAAAAAAAAGAATATTTTTAACATAAAAAAAAAGAATATTTTAAACCTAGTTGTGGTTGTACTAGAAATTCAATGTTGGCTTTTTTCTATCCAACCAAAATTCTAACAGAAGTATTTCATCGTTTTAATTAAAAAGCACTTGTAGACATAATTTGATGAAACTGTAATCTTCCGATATTTGGAACAAACCTACCAGAATAAAGTTTGGGATCCCACACTCACGTTGGTTTTATTTTCTATTTTATAAAAAATGTCACATCTGATCTTTGGGAATGAAACTTTTCTGTGTATTTTGGATTCTGTTTTAGAATTCATTAGCGGTAGTGGTCTGACTGGGTCAAAGGTTATCAACAGCGTTGAGGCGCTTGCTTGATTAACATGGCCACATTGCTTTCTAAAAGGGATCACTTGCCAAGTACGTCACAAGTTTGAGAATACATTGATGACGTTTAATAGTTTACGCTTCAGCTTACCTTTGTTGGGGTATAATTTATAACTAATAAAATTTGCTCATTTCCAGTGTACGTCCTATGAGTTTTGACAAAGGTACATGATCTTTCTCATATATTTGTGTGTGTATACACACACACACACACACACACACAATCAAGATATAGAATGTTTTCATTAACCCGAAGTTCTTTCTGTGTGTGTGTTTCTTTCCATTAATTCTCTGCCCTATCCAGACTTGGCTCTAAATAATCACTTTTATGCTTTTATTATTCTTTGGATCCCTTGAGTTTTGCTTTTTCTGAAGTTTCATATAAATGGGATCATATAACTTGTGTTATTTTGTGTCTGACTTCTTTCCCTTAGCATCAGGCCATCTGTGTTAACGTATATATCCCTAGGTGTTTTGTTTTGTTTGTTTCTGTTGAGTAGTATTCCCGTGGGTGGATGTACCACAATTGGTTTCTTATCTATCTGTTGATGGATGTTTGAATGTTGACAGTTTTGGGCTATGATTTGTGAACAAGTCAGTTACCAACATTTACGTACAAGTCTTTTTGTGTGCCTATGTTTTTATTTCTCTTGGATGAATGTTAAGGAGAGGGATTGCTTTCATTTAAATTTCTCTCATGATTAATAATGTTGAGTGTTTTTTTTTCACAAGTTAATATGCTTTTCGTATATATATCTTATTTTATAAAATGCCTGATCAAACCTTCTGCCTGTCTTCCTTTTTTAAGAAATAAACTGCCGGGGCGCCTGGGTGGCGCAGTCGGTTAAGCGTCCGACTTCAGCCAGGTCACGATCTCGCGGTCCGTGAGTTCGAGCCCCGCGTCAGGCTCTGGGCTGATGGCTCAGAGCCTGGAGCCTGTTTCCGATTCTGTGTCTCCCTCTCTCTCTCTGCCCCTCCCCCGTTCATGCTCTGTCTCTCTCTGTCCCAGAAATAAATAAACGTTGAAAAAAAAATTTAGAAATAAACTGCCTTGTCTTTTAATTTTTGAGTTACAAGAATTCTTTGTATATTCTGGCTACAAATTCTTTACTAGGTAATGTGTTTTGAAAATCACCTCTCCTTTCTTCTATTCTGTGGCTAGCCTTTTAATTTTCTTCCCAATGAACAGAAGTTTTTAATATTTTATAATAACCCGATTGACACACGAAACACACATCATACAATTTTCCCTTTTGAAGTGTATAATTCAGAAGTTTTTGTATAGTTACATATGTAACCATCACCACTGTCAATATCAGAACATGGTCTTCACTTGAAAAGGAACCCCATAGGGTGCCTGGGGGGCTCAGTTGGTTGAGTGTCTGACTTTGGCTCAGGTCAGGATCTCACAGTCTGTGAATGTGAGCCCTGTGTCAGGCTCTGCACTGACAGCTGAGAGCCCGGAGCCTGCTTTGGATTCTTCTTTTCTCTCTGCCCCTCTCCCTTGCTTGCACACTCTTTCTCTTGCTCTCTCTCTGTCTCAAAAATAGATAAAACAGTACAAATGAAAGAAAGAAAAGGAACCCCATATACTTCAGCCATCACAATCCTATGCCCTCCAAGCCCCCCTTTCCAGCCCTACACATCCCCTAATCTACTCTCCATATCAGTTTTCCTATTCTGGATGTCTCATATAAACAGAGCCATAGAAAACGTGATCTTCTGTAACTAGCTTCCGTTACTTAGCATAATGATTTCAAAGTTTTTTATATTGTAATATATATCAGAACCTCATTCTTTTTCAATGGTTGAGTAATATTCCGTTGTGTGGTTCCACCACATTTTGCTTACTCGTTCTTCGGTAGTTGGATGTTTGGGTTGTTTCTGCCTTTTGGTTTTTATGAATAATTGCTCTATACTTAAGCAATTTTTACGTTTACAATTTTACCATTTTACATTCCCAGTAGCAGTGTGTGATGATTATGATTTCTCCCTATCTGCCAACATTTACCTTCTGGCTTTTTGATCATGGCTGTCTTAGGAGGGTGTGAAGTGGACTCCATTGTGGTTTTGATTTATTTTTACCTGATGACTCACGATGAACATCTTTTTATGTGACTATGACTGTATGTCTTCGTTGCAAAAAAAGTCTATTAAAATTCTTAGCTTATTTTTAAATTTGTTTGTCTTTTTGTTATTGAGTTGTAACAATTCTTTACATAGTCTATGGTTTGCAAATATTTTACCCCATTCTGTGGTTTGTCTTTTCACTTTCTTTTTTTTTTCAACGTTTTTTGTTTATTTATTTATTTATTTATTTATTTATTTATGGGACAGACAGAGACAGAGCATGAACGGGGGAGGGACAGAAAGAGAGGGAGACACAGAATCGGAAACAGGCTTCAGGCTCCGAGCCATCAGCCCAGAGCCTGACGCGGGGCTCGAACTCACGGACCGTGAGATCGTGACCTGGCTGAAGTCGGACGCTTAACCGACTGCGCCACCCAGGCGCCCCTGTCTTTTCACTTTCTTGAAGGATTTTCTAAGAGTTTTATAGTTTACGTCTTATGTTTATGTCTTAATTCATTTTGAATTAATTTTTGTGTATAATGTGGGATAAGAATCCAACTTTATTCTTTCGCATGTGGCAAAAATCCAGGTGTCTCCATACCATTTGTTGAAGACTATTCTTTTCCCATTGAATGATCTTGGCATCATTGCCAAAAATAAATTGACCATAAATGTATTTTATTTCTATTTTATTGATCTATATGTCTATCCTTAAGCCAATACCATGCTGTCTCTATTTCTGTTGCTTCGTGGTAAGTTTAGAAATTGGGGAAATGTGTGCTCTCTAACTTTGTTCTTCTTTTTGAAGATTGTTTTGGTTATTCTGGGTCCCTTGCAATTCCATATGAATTTTAGGATTATCTTGTTGATTTTTACAAAGAAGCCAGCTCTGATTTTTTTTTAATTTTTTTAACGTTTATTTATTTTTGCGACAGAGAGAGAGACAGAGCATGAACGGGGGAGGAGCAGAGAGAGAGGGAGACACAGAATCAGAAGCAGGCTCCAGGCTCCGAGCCATCAGCCCAGAGCCCGACGCGGGGCTCGAACTCACGGACCGTGAGATCGTGACCTGAGCCGAAGTCAGACGCTTAACCGACTGAGCCACCCAGGCACCCCAAGCCAGCTCTGATTTTGATAGAGATTGCGAGAATCTTTAGATCAATCTGGAGAGTATTGCCATTAAGTTTTCTAATCTGTGAACATGGGATGTATTCCATCAATTTAGAATAGAAGGAACTTCCTCAATCTGATAAAGGTTGCCTATGAAAAACCTACAACCAACATCATTCTTAGTGGTGAAAGACTGGATGTTTTCCCCCTAAGATCAGAAACAAGGAAAGGATGTTCACCGTTGACACTCCTATTTGACATTGTACTTGAAGTTTTAGTCCTGACAATTAGGCAAGAAAAAGAAGTAAAAGGCATCCAGACTGGAAAAGAGTAAGTAAAACTATCTTTATTCACAGATGATGGGATCTTGTATATAAAAAGTCCTGAAGAATCTACTAATTAACTATTAGAACAAATAAATTCAGCAAGGTTTCAGGATGCAAGATCAATATACAAAAATCAACTGTATTTCTGTACACTTACAGTGAACAATCCAAAAATGAAATTAAAAAAACAATTCTGTTTACAGTAGCATAAAAATAATCAGAAATAAATTTAATAGAAGTGCAAACCTTATATCGTGAAAATTAGAAAACATTGTCGACAGAAACACTTTAATTTGAGGAAGTCCAATTAGTCACACTTTGCTTATTATTCCTGTGTTTTTCCTTACTTAAGAAATATTAACCTACTGCAAAGTCACAAACAGTTTTTCCTATATTTTTTAGAAATTCTATAGTTTTAGTCTTATGCTCAGGTTTATGATCAATTCTGAGTTAATTTTTGCGTATAGTGTAACGTAAGGTTTAAGGTTCCCTTCTCCCACGTGGATGGCCATGAAACTGCCCTGGTGCCCTTTGCCAAAAATGCATTGATCACATATGTGTAGGACAGTTTCTGAGCTCTGTAATCTGTTTGATTGACCTATGTCTATCCCTACACCAAGACCACACTGTCTTGTTT
The DNA here is from genome assembly GCF_014898765.1 of Herpailurus yagouaroundi. Classification (NCBI taxonomy): domain Eukaryota; kingdom Metazoa; phylum Chordata; class Mammalia; order Carnivora; family Felidae; genus Herpailurus; species Herpailurus yagouaroundi. The sequence goes on from NW_024412404.1 coordinate 63,925,137, forward strand.
ATGGTTGCTTTATATAAGCCTTGACATCAGCGGTGTAAGTTCTTTACGTCTGATTCTTTTCTAATTTGTTGTAGCTATTCTCAGTTGTTTACATTTCCATTTAATTTTTGGAAACAGCTTGGGTTTTTTTCTGCAAAAAGTCCTGCTGAGATTTTGATTGGAAGTATGCTATGTCCATAGATCAGCTTGGAGAAAAGTGGCTTACTCACTGTTTTGGTATCAGAGTAATGCTGATCTCATTGAAATTGTTCCTTTTTTTCTACTTTCAGAAGAGTACATGTGGAATTGCTCTTATTCCTTCCTTTATGTATTTATTTTTTTAAAAATATTCATTTTTGAAGAGACAGAGCAAGTGAGGAAAGGGGCAGAGAGAGAGGGAGACAGAGAATCCCAAGCAGGTTCTGCACTGTTAGCATAGAGCCCGATGCTGGGCTCGAACTCACAAACCATGAAACCATGACCTGTACTAAAATTAAGAGTCAGACCCTCAACTGACTTAGCTTCCGAGGAACCCTCTGATTCCTTCCTTTAATATTCAGTCAAGTTCACCAGTAAACACAGCTGGGTTTCTAATTTTTTTTTAATGGAAAAAATGTTTAACTATAAATTGAGATTATCTATTTCTTCTTGAGTGAACATTGTAAGTTTGTGTTTTTCAATAAATTTGTCCATTTCATCTTAAATCATTGAATTTATTAACACAAATTTTATAATATTGTGCTGTTATTCCCTTAATAACATTATAATATGTAGTGATGTCACCTCTCATTTCTGATACTGGTAATTTATTTTCTCTGTCTTTTTTTCTGGTCAGTCTGGCTAGAGGCTCATCAATTTCAGTGATCTTCTCAAAGAATTAGCTTTTGGTTTCATGTATTCCTCACTCCCCCCCCCCCCCGACTTTTCTATATCCTTAATTTATCTTCTGACCTTTATTATTTCTTTTCTTCTGCTAATTTTTGTTTTAATTTGTTCTCCTGTTTATAGTTTCTTAAGATGGAAGCTGAGGTCATTGGTTTTAGACATTTCCTCATTTCTAATATAGGTGTTTAGTGCTATACATTTCTCCCTAAACACTGCTTTAGCAGCATTCTGCAAACTCTAATATGTTAAATATTTAGGTTCACTCAATTCCAAAGAATTTTAATTTCCATTTTGATTTCTTGTTTGATTCATAGAACATCTGTAAGTGTGTTATTTCATTTCCAAACATTTTGTGATTTTACAGATGTATTTCTGCCACTGATTTCTAATTTAATTCCATTGTGGTCTAAGAAAGTCCTATGATTATGACTTCAATGTGAGTCTTGGTTGGTGGCACAGAATATGGACTATCTTGTTAAATATTCCTCGTCCACTTGAAAAGAATGTATAAATTCCTATTATCAGGTGGACTGTTCTATACATGTCAATTAGGTCAAGTAGATTGCTTCTGTGGCTCAAGTCCTCTGAAGTTTTACTGATTTTCTATTGGTTCTATCAATTATTTAGAGAGGGGTGTGGAAATCTCTCATTATATGTGAGAATTTGTTCATTTCTCTTTAATGTTCTATCAGTTTTTGCCTTGTGTATTTTAAAGCTCTGTTATTAGGTGCATAAATGTTAAGCATTGCCTCCTGATGAATTAACTCTTTATCCTTTATGACCATTTTTATCCATGGTAGCATTGTTTTCTCTGAAATCCACTTGGCCTGATTTTAATATGGCTGTTCCAGCTTTTATTATATTAGTGTTAGTTCTCTCTTCTCTGTCTCTCTCTCTGTCTCTCTCTCTGTCTGTCATTGTCTCTGTCTCTGTCTCTCTCTGTCTCTCTCTCTCTATATATATACATACACACATATATATGTATATGTATATGTACACATATATATGTATATTATATATATACATATATATGTGTATATTCCTATCCTTTTACATTTAACCAATTTGTGTCATATTTAAAGTGGGTTTCTTGATGGCAGAATATGATTGGGCATTTGGGCCTTTTTTTAATTTTTAAAGACATGTTTTTAAATGTTTATTTATTTTTGAGAGAGAGAGACAGAGTGCAAGGTGGGAGGTGCAGGGTGGGGGGAGGCAGAGAGAGGGAGACAGAATCTGAAACAAGCTCCAGGCTCTCAGCTGTCAGCATACAGCCCAATGCGGGGCTTGAACCCAGAGGCTGTGAGATCATAACCTGTGCCGAAGTCAGATGCTTAACTAACTGATCCACCCAGGCATCCCATGGGCCTTTTTAAAAAAACATTGTTTGACACTTCTGCCTTTTATTTTATTTTATTTTGTTTTTTTGTTTTTTTTTTATATTTTAAATTTTTTTAATATTTATTTTTGAAGAAGAGAGAAACAGCGTGTGAGTGGGGGAGGGGCAGAGAGAGAGGAAGACACAGAATCCAAGGCAGCTCCAGGCTCTAAGCTGTCAGCACAGAGCCCGACAGGGGGCTCGAACTCATGAACCCTAAGATCATGACCTGAACTGGACTGTTTTTTAAAGAAGTATTTTATTTGTTTATTATTTTTAAAGACCTATTTATTTACTCTTATTTTTTAATTAATTTATTTATTTTGAGAGAAACAGAGCCCAATATGGAGCTTGAGTTCAGGAAGTGGTGAGATCATGACCTGAGCTGAAACCAAGAGATGGACCCTTATCCAACTAAGCCACCTAGGTGCCCCTTAAAGGTTTATTTTAAGTAATCTCTACGCTTGACATGGGGCTCAGACGCACAACCCTGAGATCAAGACTCACATGCTCTGCCTCCTGAGCCAGCCAGGTGCCCCTAAGACGTACTTTGAGGTGCTTCGTCACTGTACTCTCACTGGCATTGTTTCCCGTGACATCTGTGTTGCCATCTCTACCTTTGATTATCTGCGTCTGATATGATGTTTAAAATGCATTCCCTGTAGAACTGTTTTTGACATAATTCGATGATGGTGTGACCCAGTGTGGTTTCATTCACATTTCCTGTGCTTGAAGTTCGTTGCACTTCTTGGGTCTATAGGTTTATGGGTTTCATCAAATTTGAATATATTTTCAAATATCTTTCTGTCTTCCATTCTCTGACCTTCCTTTGGAGACTCTAATTATATGTGTTATATCACTTGAATCTGTCCCTGAGTTCACTGATGTTCTGTTTATTTTTAATATCCTTCCCTCTCCCTCCTCATTCCATTTAACTTTGGGTAATTTCTGCTGCTCTGTCAAGCTTATTCATCTTTTCTGCTGCGTTTTTAAATCCGCTGTTAGCTTCATCCAGTTCGTCTCACGCATGGTAATTTGTATCTGGATTTGAACATTTAACAAAATCTTCTATGCCTCTACTTGACTTTTTGGACACGTGGAAGACAGTTACAACATGTACTTAAAAATTTTTTTTTTTCAACGTTTATTTATCTTTGGGACAGAGAGAGACAGAGCATGAATGGGGGAGGGGCAGAGAGAGAGGGAGACACAGAATCGGAAACAGGCTCCAGGCTCTGAGCCATCAGCCCAGAGCCCGACGCGGGGCTTGAATTCACGGACCGCGAGATCGTGACCTGGCTGAAGTCGGACGCTTAACCGACTGCGCCACCCAGGCGCCCCTACAACATGTACTTTAATAACTTAGTCTGTTGATTCTAAGACCAGTGTCAGTTCTGCATCAGTTTGGATTGAATGATTTATCTCCCCATTACGGCTTGTATTTTCCTACTTTGCATGCCTGGTAATTTTTAAGTGTATGCCAGGCATTGTGAACTGTGTCTAGTTGGGGCAGAATATTTTGTGTTTCTACAAAAATTATTGATCTTTGTTCTGAGATGCAATTATATTCGTTGAAAGCATTTTTATTCTTTTATGTCTTGTTAAGTTTTTTTAGGTGAACCTGAGCAGCATTTAATGTGACTCTAATTGTTTCCCACTACAGAGGCAAGATTTTATGACGCATCCTATGACCTCCCCCTCCCTTTCCGTCTTTTTTTTTTTCTCCTCCCCGCCCCTTACTTTCTGGAGTAAAGTGCCCTAAGTCATAATATTCTATTACTTTAACCTAGTATTGAGTTTTATTCACTAGTACTTAAAAGTTATTAACATTTGTCCTTGCAAGTATTCTACCAATTCATAATTGAAAAAAATTACTTTTAATTTCACTTACTAATATCCTAAAAATGAGATCAGAAAAGTATACAACAAGAGGTCATTCTTCACTTGTCTTTGATTCAGCATGAAATACTCTTAGTATGTGCTTGCTATTATACATCTTCTTAATCAAAATAATTTTGCTGCCTTTAAAGCATGAAAGAAAAAGTTAAAAGTTCTTTATGGTATGTTCATTATTTCAAGTTTCCCGAGTCAAAAACGACTTTGAATGCAAAGAGCTTGCTGGGTGTCTTAACTTTTTATGCAAACCAAGAAAAAAAAAATCGGAGAATGGTCTCTTTGTTTTCTCTAGTAGGCCATTTCATTCTGTCTAGGGACTAGGAGCTATAATTTTTAGAAAAAAATTTTAAAGATACACTTGCTCATGTCAGTTCTCTGTGGACATCAAATTTATTTGGAAATGCTGGGTTGAGTTTACTTTAATTATTGCTTATTTTGAGAACAAGGGCATAAGAACTGCTTACTAGCGTGTTTAAGAGAACTCAGTTAGTTGTTTCCATATTGCCTATTTGACCTAATTAAGATGGCTGTGAGAAGGCGTGGTAGAAATTGCTCTTACTAGATGCGAACTGGCCCTAGAGTGCTGTTCAGGATTCTGTTGACTCTTAGGTACTCTGTCACTAGCACATTAAAAAAAAATATGTGATGTCATAAATATCACCTAGTGAGGGCTATGGAAATCAATCCAACTCGAGAAAGTCTGGAGATTTTTATTTTGTTTTCATTATTTGCGAACGACGTCAAGAAGCATTCTCCACCATCTTTCTTTACTGCCGAAAGTATTTTTATTAGTGAGTTGTAACAAAAATCACGGTGGATTGAGAAAGTAATTCGTTTCTCTCAGCTTTTTTTGGCTTTTAAACTGGAATTGTTGTGGGTTTCGTAGATTATGCCGTGTCGTATGTAGAATTTCCCTAAGCTTAAAATCGAAGTTTTCTAAGAAACAACAGAAAAGTTTGTGAGTCCTTCAGCTGCAATGAGACTTCAGGAAGGTTGGCGTGAGAAAAGGGGAGAGAGTCCCCGTGCCCCCCGCCGACACTCATTCATAAAATGAAAACAGACTTAGCTCCTTAAATAATAACACAAGCATGCATACCTTCACCTCCCTTTCTACTTATAAGCCTTCTACCTCCACTGTAGAGAGCAAATGTTAAATGAAACAGGGAAAGCACGTCTACATACAGTTGGAATGTTGAGCTGTTTGATTGTTAACAGCCTCAAGAGTTAATGATATTTCTCTGATACGTGTTTAAGGCCACATTCCCAAGCTGGTTTCCACACAGAGATGTGACTAGAGGTTCATTTGACCGAAGACCACTGTGAGGAAAACAGACTGAGAAATGACGCCTACCTCCCCCTTTAACGTGAGCGTATCAAAGACACTAATACATCCTTTTGTTTACTTGGCATTTTCCGAGGGTATTTGATCACGGGATCCTTTCCTGGAGGGACAGATGATAAACCCCACTGTCCTTCCCTGGCCTGCAAGACCCTCATGACTCTTGTTCGCTGACCCCTAATAAGTTGATCTTCCACCTGTTTCCACTACCCTCTTCTGTGGAAGAGGAGTGGCCTCCTGGCCGTTCCCCATCAAAAACGCCCTGTGTGTTCCCACCCCAGGACCTTTGCACAGCTGTTTCTTCTGTCTGGAATGTTCTTCTCTCAGAGGGTCACTGGCCGGTTACCTACTTCCTTCGCGTGTCTTATCGAAGGCCACCTGGTTAGAAACGTCTCCCCTGCCCACCTCACATAAAATAGTAAGCCCTGAATCTTTAGTCCCCTCCCCTGCCTTTCTGTTCACCTCTTGAAATGATATATATTTGCCTTAATTTGTTATGGACTGTCTCCTCCAGTTAGAAAGTCAGTGAGCTCCGTGAGGGCAGGGTGAGGGCAAGGGCTTAGTCTATCCTGCTTGCTAAGAAATCCCCAGTGCCCGAATAGTGCCTGGCACGCAGAAGGGACTCAATTATCATTTTGGAGTACGTGCGTGACCGAATGAATAGCGTTCCTGCACCGTATATGTGTGAAAGCAGTAAGAATCGTAGCAACAAGAACTACCGTGACGGCAATAATGACGAGGTAACATTTAGTAAATGCTACCCTACCGTGCCAGGTACGGACTACTCTGGTTCGAAAGGGAAGCAGGCAAGACCGCCCGGTACGCTGATACCCTGCAAGACCAGGTTTCAACTTCGGTCTCCCTACAGTGAGGAGTTTCCGTCTTCAGAGGAGGAAGAAAGTGAGCAGTGTTTTGAAGGGCTGAGTCTGGGACACGACGGATCGAGTGAAGGAGAGACTGCAGGGATCCCCTTAAAGTCACCTGGACTTTCATGAATTACCGTCCAAACTAGGGCACTAGACGTAGAAAACATCCCCGTCCGGGGGGCATTCTGGAGCTATTAATGGTAACATCCACTGGTGATGATGAGGGCAGAGTGTGTGAGGCAGGACGATGGATTTCGGACCCCTTCTGTGGTTCTCCCCGCACTTGGGACGGTCACAGCTTTGCCCCAGGACGTGCTGAGTTTAGGGGGTCCGTCGGCACCCTTGTGTGGATCGAGGCTCGTAGCAGGACTTCAGCTCAGCCCGGGGGGCTGGATTAGACACTCAGGCTGGGGAGTCTTCTGCACAGACTGCTGGTTGACCGTGAGGAACCTGGATGCGTTCCAATAGGTACCGGGGAGACTGGAAATCTCAGGGTGAGGAAGCCCGGGGAGAGGAGGTAGATGTCAGTGTAGTGCTAGCTGTCAGCTGGAGCAGGAGGAGAGGAAAGAGGGTGCTGGGTCTCACACTGAGAACATCGGGGACCCAGCTGCAGAGAGAGAAGGGTTTCTGAAGCGCAGGAAGGTGTAAGGTGTAAGCCCAGACATGGTGGCTTTAGGGCTGGGGCTTCTCAGAGCACGTGTTGTTTTCAATAAGCTTTTAGCACCTGGTGATACTTCATGTCCTTCCCCGAGGTTCCCATGAGCGAGGGCTTTTCTTCCTGCAGCTCGGTCCCCCATGCCAAGTTCACGTCCGGGAGGTGCCGGGTTTGTAGAACAGGTGCGTTGACGGACTGGGAAGCCGGTGGTGGCAAGGAAGCCGTGGGCGGACGACGCTGACTTTGCAGGTTATAGACGTCAGCTCCGTGAGCTCCTCTTCGGGGAAGGAAGGGAGTCTGGGAGGCCGTACGGGAGCCATGTGGTCCAGGGAGCACTTTCTGATGTGGCAGAGATGCGGGCATGTTTATGGGCTAAGGTGAAGAAACCAGGGGAGACGACAGGCTGAAAAAAAAGAAGAGAGACAGGATGACGGGGTGATCTCAGAGAAGAAAGAGATGTGCCCAGATCTCCGTGCCACGGTGCCTGGTGATGGACGGTGGGGGGACCACGGCTGTTTGTGACTTCGATTCCAACTGCTAATGATCGCAAACGGTCCAAGACCAGCCCTGGCACGGCATCTCTCTTATTTCTCCGCTGCTGACGCGGCCCCTTGCGGGGGCTGGGGACATGAGGACAGGGAGGGCTTACAGACAGGTCTCGGGAGTTGTGGGCCTGCCCAGGCACCTGCGCTGACATAAGAACCTCCCTCGTGTCCATGGAGAAGGGTGAACTTGCACTGAGACAAGGACTCATGTGACCTGGCCGCCCCCCCCCCCCCCACCTTGGACTTCACATTGTTCTATTTCTTTCTGGATCCCGTTGTTCTAGAGAACTATACCGCGGCTCTGCCCTTGGGGAAATTCCTCTGTGCCTTCCAAATCCATCTGTCCCTTCCGTATTGCTGCCTCTTGCTTGCGTTGTTGCTCCCAGCTCATATATAGACGTCTCCTCGTGTTGAGCTGTATTCCTATCACCTGCTTGTCGGGGTGAAAAGGGGAAATGGTTGCCCCGTGACTGGGATCCGCCTCGGGCTCTGGATACAAAGGACACAAGCATCAGGAGCTTAGAAGGTGTCCTGGGTTAGGAGGGCACTGGGTCTCCTTTCTCTTGACGCCAAGGGTAAATGGTGGACATGTGGCATGGGGGTGTCAGCTTATAGGACAACTTTCATTTTATTTTATTTTATTTTATTTTTTAATTTTACTTATTTATTTTGAGAGATAGAGAGGGAGAGAACACAAGTGGAGGAGGGGCAGAGAGAGAGAGAGAGAGAGAGAGAGAATCCAGCAGGCTGTGCACTGTCAGAACGGAGCCTGATGCTGGGCTTGAACTCACGAGCCACGAGATCATGCCCTGAACCGAGATCAAGAGTCAGACGCTTAGCTGACTGAGCCACCCAGGCGCCCCCAGCACAACTTTTAAACTGGAGGAGTCTACCCGTTCCGTCAGCTGAAGATTATCGCTTATAAGACTGCGCTCACCCACGTAGTGATTTTCTAGCGGGTTCCTAGTCCAGGCCGCAGGCGTGGACAAAGCTGTGGGATTCCGCAGAGGGCGGTCCAGGAGAGAAGACAGGCATGAAGTCAGATTGGAAGACGGCTGTGCTTGTGGCGCCGGAGGGGACCCACGGTGGGTGGGGGCGGGGAGGGTGCCTGCACACCCCATTCAACAGTGAAGCTCTCCAGGGAGACCCTGATTTCATTCCATTTGGGAGGGTGATTTTTGAGATGCGGTCCCCTGGCTTCTAGCGAATCAGGTCTGACTTTTGGCCCATTTCACCTAACTCACGGTGGTTTTATGGGAATTAATTAGGTAAAGGGCTCCTTAGGGGTAGGACCAGTCCAAAAACCGTTTCTTTGCTTTCTCTTCAACCATTCGAAGAAGAACACAGAGCGGAAGTGGTCAGTGCATCCTTTCACACTTCATACGGCCAGACTAGATAAAATAACTTCTTCGTTAAAAGGTAACAAAACCAACGTCAGGACCATCCAGATTTTTCAGGGCATTTTACTGTGACAGCCCTTTATCACCTTTCCGTTGGGGTTGGTGAGTAAACGATGAACAGGGTAGTTAAGCACATTTCCCACACTGCAAGCGTCACAAAACAGTTTACAAGGCAATTAACGATCGAGCCACTGATTTCAGCCAGGAAGTCCATATTCCGCGAGAAACCTCATTGTCCTGGAAAGTCTGTTGAGTCTCAGACTTGCCCATGAATGAGAGGAGACACAGTCCCTCTTTCCTTTCTTTCAGTTCGGTTTGCAAACATCTGAGCACGTCTCAGGGCAGGCACCGTCCAGACACAGGGGTCCTGTGGTGCGTGAAGGCCGCTCCCCGTCCTGATGCACCTGGTCACACGGGGAGATGCTCGAAACAGTCAACAGGCAACTCCAGCATGGGGAAGGCCTGTACTGGGGGTGAGTACCTGGCAGTTTGGAAGCGAGGTGGGAAGATGCCCAAACGACTCAGGCCTCAGACCGATGCCCGGAGGAGGTGATGTTTAGGCTGGAACCTACAAGATCAGGAGGTGCTAGCCTCCAGAAGACAGTGTCTGTGTGGGGCGCTGAGGCAGGGTGCATGCCTTGGGCATGGAGTATGAGGAGGTGAAGCCACAAGAGGCAGGTCTGGGGCAGGCGGGGGCTGGGCAGTGCATCTTGGGTTCAGAAAAGCCCGTGGAGGATTCTGGTCCTCCATCAGAATCAGGGAAGATGGTTCTCAGGGAAGCGACAAGATCAGGTCTGTGTTTAGTGAGAGAACTGTGTCTGTAATGGAGTGGAGAGAGCTGGCCAGGGGACATCGGTACAGTGGCTCTGGTGACAGGTGGTGGGGCTCTAACCTGAAGTGGGGCAGTGGGAACTGAGACAGAGATGTGACTTGGTGGCTGCAGGGCAGGGAGGGGAGGTGGAGGTCAGAATCGACATCCAGGTGACATCCAGGTCCTGGTGGCTGGCAGGTTCTTTCGCTGGGACGAGAGGACAGAAACCAGAGGAGGTCCCAGAGACGGGGTGCCGACTTCAGCTCCGGACATGTCAAGTTTAAGGAGCTCGAAAGGCCACCCACCCCAGGCGGATGGTGTGAGGGTTGGACTCTTTCCCTTTAAGTGACATGTTCAAATTCTAACTCCTGGTGCCTGCGAGTGTGACGTTATTTGAAAATGAGATCTTGGGGCACCTGGGTGGCTCAGTCGGTTGAGCGTCCGACTTGGGCTGGGGTTGTGAACTCGCTGTTGATGAGTCCGGGCCCCGCGTTGGGCTCTGGGCCGACAGCTCAGAGCCCGCAGCCTGCTTTGGATTCTGTGCCTCCCTCTCTCTCTGTTCCTCCCCCGCTTGCACTGTTTCTCTCTCTCTCTCTCTCTGTCTGTCAAAAATAAATAAAGATTAAAAAAAAGTTAGAAGAAAAAAGAAAGAACATGGGGTCTTTGTAGATGCGGTCCAGCTAAAACGAGGTTGTACTGGGCTGGAGGGACCCTAACCTAGTGACTGGTGTCTCGTAAGAGAAAGGGAAGGGAGACCTGGACACGGGGCCGGGGACAAGACCACGTGACCACAGAAGTGGAGACTGGACGGATGGCAAGCATTGCCGGAAGCAGCCGGAGGCTGAGAGAGAAGGAACCAGCCTTGCCGACGCCTTCATTTCTGACGCCTGGCCCCCGGAACAGTGAGACAGACGCTATGGTTTTCCGCGACTCAGACCGTGGTCCTTTTTGGTGGCAGCTGCACGCAGTTGGACGGATGGACCCGGAGGGAGAAGCCCGAGCCACAGGTGCAGGTCTCGGAGCTCCGGGAGGCGGGGGGCTGGTGAAACGTCGGGCACGTGGGAGCGGGGCGCGCAGGGAGAGCGGGGCGAGCATCTGATGGCACCGGGCCGGGATCACCATCTCCCTCTGGGGACGGGAGGCAGCGATCACCCAAGAGTGGGGGTACTTCCCTAGGACAGCCCTTCCTAGAATTTACCGCGTGCTCTGGTCACCTGGGAATCTGCCAGGACGCAAGGCGGACTCGGTGCGTCTGGGTCGGGGTGAGGCTCTGCATTTCCCAGAGTTCCCCGCTGGTGCCTGGGCCATGCCTGGAGGGGTGAAACCGCAGAGGGCTAGTCTGGTGATGGAAAGGAGCTAGAGACGTCCCCCCAGGGGAGAAGCCAAAGGAGAAGGCACAGCAGGAAGGGGGCCTTGCTGCCAGACCAACACCATGGAGGCGGCGAGAGTGAGGGTCAGGCCACGCACACCGGCCGGTCCAAGAGGCAAAGTGTCCGCGGTCTCAGGAAGAGGGAGAGGCCGGAGCGGGTGGCAGGCCGAGGGCAGGGGTTGGTCAGGGAAAGGCAGGCTGGGCCCTGCTGCTCGTGAACAAGCCGGGCCACAGTGGCAGGGGCACGGGGCGAAAAGGCGACCTGATCGTGGGGTGTCTAGGCTGCCTCAGACCAGGGGGAACAGGGAGTGTCTCAGCACCAGAGGCCGCGGGGGGAGGAGGGCAGGAGGCAGGGAGACGGCTTCCCAAGAGGAAGAGCCACACGCCTGGAGGGGGGATCCCACAGGCTGGGGGGGTGGGAGGGGTTGCATCTAGGCCTGGGGGGAGGGAGGTGCCTGGAGAGTTTGGGGACAGATGGGGTGACCGAGGAGGAGATGCCTCGGGAGGAGGCAGAGGAAAATGACAGGCTCCCTGTGCTACTGGGGAAGCAGGAAGCTCTCAGGTCAAAATTTAGGAGGAGGAAAATCCTGGGGGGCTGCCGGGCTTACTTTGTTTCCGGTGTTCAAGTAGCGGAAGGCTTGGCTTGGGCTTCGGGGAGCCTGGGGCCTGCCCCACGGCCGACACCCGACAGACAGTTCTGGGGGCAAGACGATCTGCCCCCCAACATCCACTGCGCCCGCAGCCGTCCGCCTCCCAGCCCCCGGCACCTGCAGCAGAGGGCACTGCTGTTGCTGCAGAAAGTTCGAGACACTTCCTCGGGTGTGGTGAGGAGACACGCGTGCTCCCTGAGGGCCCGTCCAGGCCGGGACTCAGAGCAGGAGCTTGGGGAAGGTGCGAGCAGGCCGGGGTTGGGGGCTGGAGACAGAACCGCCCGTGCCCGGGAGCGTGGGGGGGCTTTGCGTTGGCAGGTGCGGTCAGCCTGGCCACCTCTCAAAGCTGCAACTCAGAGCCAGCGCCGGGCCCCTCTGTCCCTGGGCGAGAGAGCCGACCAGCCGGCGGGAGAGACTCGAGGACGATCCGTGCAGGTGGGTTTTTTTGTCCGGACCACCAGCCGCCGGGCAAGCCGAACATACCTCCCAGGGATCTCGGGACTTCCCGCCCTGCCTAGACCTCAGCCAGCGGGTGGAAGGAAAGGCGGTGGGCAGCGTGGGTGCCGCTGGGCCTTGGGACGCCCAGGCTGGGCTGCGATGTGTTGTGGACCTCGGGCGGAGAGCCCGGCAGCGCGGTGCTCGGGACCAGGGGGCGCTCTCCTCGACAGCAATGGCCCGGCTCCCAAACACATGGTTTATGGCCCAAATGGAAAAGCTCCCGAGCGCCATCAATGACACTCTCACTGCTTATAAAGACATGTGGGTTCTTTTCCAGAAAAAAATAAGGCTGCTGCCATTCCCCCCCCAAGCCATAAATGATTCAAATGTCAAGCTCGCCCGTGCCTTACGCTATGAGGGCATATTAACTTATCAAAGAAGCCGACGCATTACAGGCGGCTTGGCGTCCCCCACAACTCCATATTTATGTTTGAAGTCTCAGGATATGTTACCTGCGCTCGCCACCTCCCCTTCCTCGGCGGGAGATTTATAACGCAGCCAGCCGGCAGAAGAGGGACAAAGAAGTAAATATAGTAATATGACAGATTTATTTTGATGTGTTTTATGTGCTTGCGATCTTGCGTGCTTTATGTGCTTCTCCATATCTGCTTCTGGTGTTCTTTTCCTGTTTTTTGCTCCTTTGGAACAGCAGGTTCAGTAAGTTCTCAGGTGGGAGGGCCTGGGGAAGGAAGGAGGAAACCTTGCAGTTTCCCAGCTATTTGGTTAATGGTGACCCTTTTTTTTTTTGTTTTAAACCTGCAGTTTGGTAATTTTCTTTCGTATTAACACCTGGCAATGTTTGCAGAGGAGACGTGAGTTCTTTCTTTCTCTTCCTTCCTTCCTTCCTTTCTTTCTTTCTTTCTTTCTTTCTTTCTTTCTTTCTTTCTTCTTTTCTATTTTCAGTAATTGTTGACTGTGGGATGGCAGGGGCTATCATTCCTGGTCATGATGGGTCTCCTTCCTAAGCACCGTTCTCTTTTCTCCTGACTTTCTTCAGGACGCTGAGCACTGGTCCTCTTCCGTGCCAGGGGCCGGACCAGAGGTGGCCCCGCCGTACGCATGTCCCTAGAACAAAGCCTCGGGCTGGGAGGCACCCAAGACTCACACCTGACAGTCTGGCCGGGGCAGGTGAGGGGTGGGCACAGGTCTGCTGGACAGTGGAGGCTCTGATAGGGAAGGATGCTCTCTGCACCCAGAGGGCCACTTAGCCCTGTGGAAATTCTTTGCCAGAGTGGTGACCAGAGGGCATGGGAAGTGCCCAGGCTGAGACTTGCTTTGGTGGCCCCCGAGAGGCAGTGTCACATGCAGCACTTACGCAAAATGGCAGAGCAGAAGATAGGTGGGTGCCGGTGGGCCTCAACGTGACGGATGTCACAGTGCATCATTTGAGACTCACTCTGGGCGTCCCAGACAAACCAGCTGTCAGGAGGCTCATAGAGTCTGCAGCAACGTTGCAAAATCGCTTAGCATCAAATTCCCAGGAGAGCACCAGCATTTTTGTTACCTTAAGCAAAACAGGCTTTAAAAAACCCCAAGTTCTTTACAGGGTACCTATGAAAATCACTAAAAGGAGCTGCCGAAAAAGTGTTGTGTGTGTGTGTGTGTTTAAGTTGCTTTCCCCCCAGGATACGTGTTGTAGGATACTTTCTGCTAGGAAGCAATACTTTGGAGGACACCTACTTGTGACACTTCGGGGTCCATGAGGCCAGCGGGCTAGCCCTGCACCCGGCACGGAGGGCAGGGACGGTGGGGGCCAGCCGCAGCCGCACGCAGGGCCTGACCCCATCACAGAGGCTCGGCCACATCGAGGCGTCGCCACCAAGGGGCCCAGGTCGGGGTGACAACCAGTGGGCTCTGAAGCCAGTGATTTGTCACTTCTCCCCCGCACGGCTCATTCCCAGCTTCAGAAAATTGCAGGAGACGCCAGCAATGCTAAAAACATACGTGGGTGGACAGGTTGCTCCTGTGGGTGTCGTTACGCGCCCGTGATGTGAAATGATAAAAAATATTAAGGGGACTTTTATGTTGTAACAAATGTGGAGGCAGATGAGTCTGGATGAGTCTGGAGGGGCAGAGTCGACACTGGACGTGAGGCGAGCAGGAGGGCGGCGGTTTGCCGTGACCTCTGCCTCCCCATCCATCCTGCCTTCATTAGGATCCGTATTCCCTCACCGTGAATATTCGATAGTTTCAACTCATTAAGGGAGGAGAATTTTTTACAAAACGGATTGCCCCCGGATTTTCTGCAAACGGCCACGCGCAAGATTATCGGGGCCCCTCTGCCGCTCGCCACCCCATCACTTTCCTCGGGATAACGAATGAGCGTTTGGGGTGTTTCACCTGCTCCGACAATTTCCCCGTTTCCCATGGATCAACGGTGACAGGAAACCCCAGGTAAGGATGACGGAAGGAAATGAAAAGACTTAATTTTGAGAAGCTCTTCAACGCCTCAAGCCTTGTCTTCCAAATCTTTCAGTGACGGAGTGCTTGGAAACGTGCACGCCTCCGGCTCCAACGTGATGATTAAAAACGAAAACGAAGTGCTCTGTTTACACCGGGTCGGGGGGAAACGCCTGCTTAAAACAGCCTACTCGCTGGGGAGTCATGAGCTAAGGGCACGGCGGCTGTGGGCTCCCGGGGGCAGCGCGGCCGCCCCGGATTTGGACGTGGCTCCTACAGCCGCACACAGCAGCGCCTCCGTGAGACCCAGGCCACACTGTCCTCCCCAGCCCGTGTCCCCCCTGTCAGCGGGAGTGGCTGCAGAGGCAGTTCTCTGGCTCACAGCCCCCCCCCCCTCCCCTGCCCCAAGGCTCTAGCTGGGCCCCTTTGGAAACTCCTGCACCAGCTGTCCCTGCTACTTCTGGAAGTTGGGCACTACGGTTAAAATTTGGTGGTGGTGGGGGGGGGGGGGGGGAAGCAAAATAAGAAGTCATCACTATCGTCTACCTTTGAGGAAGAATTATTTTGCCCTTTTCTGAGAAGCACAACCAGTCATTCTGAATTCTCACAGATGGTGAATTATGAATGCTGGGCACAAGATTCTGATCTTGGCTTCCAGGTTGCCCTGGCTCAGAAGCTGGCGAAAACCCGTCCCCGGTGGGGGAGGATTCTCCCCCTCTCCCTCTCTACTACTCTCTACTACTCTCTACTACTACTCTACAGGTCTGCTACGTCCAAGGATTCTTCCACATCCTCCTTCGTGGCTCCTGTGCCGAGCGGGTCCCACGTGCAGGACTGTGCTGGGAGATACGTCCTTCTTGTCCGAACCATTTGTTACTATCCGTGGTCAAGATTTTATTTACATCTGTTTCAAAGCACAATTTCCTTCTCCGTATCACGCTCCATGAAATGCTGAATGTCGCCTCTTCTCAACCCAAGATGGCCGCACGGTGGGAATAATTTTTGAACAAATGCTCGTGGTGGGGTGGCTCCCCCCGTGGGCTCTTCTCTTGTCCCCGCCATGCTGTGTTCGTTCTCTGGAATCAGCCTTCTCTGTGAGCTTTAGTGACCACAGGGTTGACGTGAACCCTTTGTGAGAGGAGCCGTTCTTACAGAAAATTGTTGTTTGTTTGTTTTTAAACATTCTAATAGCGCTGGTGAACTTACATCCCCAAAGTGATGGAAAGAAAGCTAAATGGAAGCTCAGTGGTGAAATTCCTAGCCTGGAAAAGAAAAGTGGAAAGATCGGAGTTTACTTTTAATCCGGAAGGCTTTGTCTTCTAGTACAGTTTTTAGCAGGTATCTTCTGAATGGATTTGACGTTGATTCCTGCCGTTTCTCTTCCTGTGGGGAAGGGACTGTGTGAGCAGGGTGTGGACATGGTCTGGTGAGGGGCTTTGATAGGTATGAACACTGAGCTCTTCCTGCTTCTATATGACTTGGTAAAGATTTTCTTTATGAACGTTCTCACGTTTTTTTAAATGTTTATTTATTTTGGGGGGGGCAGAGAGAGGGGGGAAAGAGAGAATCCCAAGCAGGCTCCACACTGTCAGCACAGAGCTCTATGCTGGGCTCGAACCCACGAAGCCGTGAGACCATGACCTGAGCCGATACCAAGAGTCGGATACTTAACCGACAGCCACCCCAGCCGCCCTGGCTGACTTATTTCACTTAGCATAATATACTTTAGTTCCATCCACGTTGTTGCAAATGGCAAGATTTCACTCCTTCTGATAGCTGAGTAATATTCCAGTGTGTGTGTGTGTGTGTGTGTGTGTGTGTATACACCACATCCTTTTTATTCATCAGCCAATGGACATTAGGTAATAGGACCAAGCTGGCCCTGGTGGTGGGGTATTGTAGGGAGAGACCCACCTGCACAGCAGCCTCAGAGTCCGTGAGGAGTGCTTCTGTCCAGAAGCACTGACCCACAGCCCCGCTGGGAGCAAAGTGAGAAGAATGGTGTTGGTCTGAGGGCTAGTGGGAGGGAGGGTGGGAACCGGGTAATTCCTACTCTTGAAAGTTTTTAAGGATTGTGGATTCTATTTCACTGCAGAGGCAGGTTATTGAAAAAATCTAAGCAAGAGAGCAACAGGTGAGATTGGGTATTCCGATGACAAGGAAACACATTTTTAGTATAAGTATATGCCAAATATTTCATGGGACATACGTCCCCCCGCCCCCCAAACAGCTTTACTGAGATAGAATTCACATAACATACAATTCACTCTTGTAAAGAGTGCCACTCAATGTTTTTGGTATAGTCAGAATGTGCAGTCAACGCCACAGTCCATGTGAGAAAATATTCGTCGCCTAAAAGTCCCAGATGAACACGTACTCTTGGCTATTATCTGCCTGTCTTCCCTTCCCCGCCATCCCGAACCCAGCCCCTGAGCAACCCTAATCTCCTTTCCTTCTCTATAGATGTCTGTAGTCCAGACTTTCACAGGAATGGAATCCTGTAATATGTGGTCTTTTGTAACTGGCTTCTTTCACCCAGTGTAATGTTTTCAAGACTCAGTCATGTTACGGAATGTATCATGTGACAGATGCATGTTATTGCTGAATAATATTCCATTGTGTGGATGGGCCACATTGTGTCTGTTCACTCATCTGCCGGTTGTTTCCAACTTTTGTCTGTTACCAATAATGCTGCTACAAACTTTATATACAAGTTTTTGAATGATACATGCTTTCATTTCTCTTGGGCATATACCTAGGAGTGAAACTGCTGGGCCACATGTGCATGAGACATACTTGGACTAAAAAATACTCATGGTATATCTGAAATTCTAATTGAACAGAGCATCCTGAATTTTTATTTGCTGAATCTAACAACCTAAGTTATAAGAAGATGATTCTTGCTACACATTGGGGAATTAGTAAAAAAAATTTTTTAACGTTTATTTTTTTAGAGATAGACACAGTGTGAGGGGGGAGGGGCAGAGAGATAGGGAGACACAGAATCTGAAGCAGGCTCCCGCGGACAAGGGGCTTGAACCCACGAACTGCGAGATCATGACCTGAGCCGAAGTTGGATGCTCAACCAACTGGGCCACCCAGGTGCCCCCACAATGGAGAACTAAGCAGAGACTGACCCTCAGTGTAAAGTGGGAGCTCAGGTGGGGGTCTGTTTTAAAAGTATGTGTGGCACATGGTGGTGGCTTGGGCTACTAGGGGCTCCAGGGAGGCAGAGACAAGCGATCAAGGGGCCTTGGGTCGGGCCAGGCGTAAGGCGGCTGGGCGGGAAAGAACCAGCTGGATGGACAGCACCGTCGAAGGGCAGTGCCGTCAGAGAGGCGGTAACTCTGGTAGGAACAGGGCTGGGGGTGGGGGACTGTGGCTGAGTTTCTTACATGCCTCTGACCTACTGGTTTTGGGCCAGGACCGCCAATGGAAGACGCTTCACTCTATCCTGTGGGCATTTCTTGTGGTATTGACTTCTCCTCCAGGGCCCAGCCCTTCCCAGACAGTCCCCACACCTGGTGTTGGTGACAAGGTTTCCTCCTTCCACGTGACCCTGCCGCCGTCCCTCGTCCAGGCACAGCAGTGTGTCCCCCGATGTGAGGCTGGGGCTGAAGAGGGAGTCTCACATATTGGTCTGATCTGCAGGATTTGAGATTTGACAAGGAAAACAAAAAGGAAGAAAAAGAAAAACATGAAAAAATGAAAAAGCAAGTGTTTAAACCTTGTGGACAATCAGCCTTCTCACCTGAGTGTCCTCAGAGAGAAGAATATGCAGTGTATTGGTGAACTTGGGCTCATTGAAGAGAATATGCAGTGCATTGGTGAACTTGGGCTCATTGACGAGAATATGCAGTGTCTTGGTGAACTTGGGCTCATTGCAAGAACAGCAAGACCTTGATCAGAGCCCTGGGGGTGGGGGAGCCTGTTAGTTCTGTTTTTTAATTTTGGGAAAAAATAACTGAGAAGCAATTCCAGAAATTACAGCTGAAGGGTGACAGGCCTGAGGCCTCTGCAAATCAGAGGTTGAAACTCGAGGTTTCAACTGGAGGTTTGTCATCACGATGCCAGGTTTGGCCAGGGGACTTGACATTCTCCCGGTGTGAACTGTTGGTTTAAAACCAAGAAAGAGGGGTGTCTGGGTGGCTTAATCGGTTAAGCATCTGACTTTGGCTCAGGCCGTGATCTCGCGGTTTGTGGGTTCGAGCCCCGCATCGGGCTCTGTGCTGACAGCTCGGAACCTGGAACCTGCTTCAGATTCTGTGTCTTCCTCTCTCTCTGCCCCTCCGCCGCTCACACTCTGTCTCTGTCTCTCAAAAATGAATAAAAACATCAAAAAATTAAAAAACAAATAAAGCCAAGAAAGAAAACCAAGTCACTAGCCTTCCAACGTCACTCCTCTGGGAGCAGAACTGTGTTTTCATGGCGTCTATTCCCCGAGAAAGCCACTGGAGTTTTACCAGGTGTTATTCTGCGTCCCACCATTGGTACCTCAGGAAAAGCTGGGATGGGGATGAGACCATCCTAGAAACCTGTTGAAGAGACCCTTCAGGTGTGAACAGTGAAGAGTGCTCACATCCAGCTTTCTGAGGCTACTTGGGTTTTCTAGAGCATGTCTTGATTTTCCTTGCCCCTGGTAACCCTCTTGCGTTATTACATTCTTAGATCAACTCTGTGTGATTGGGTAGAGGGTGTTCTACTCAACAGATAAGAATGTCCATACAGGAAGCAGGTAAAACCTCTTGCCCTGAGAGTTGAAATGGATGCCACAGGGCCTTTAATGAATTTTTGTAGCTTGGTTACCATCTTCCCACGTCATTTCTTCGGACCCTGTTCAACCCAAAGAATTGAGCAGGGAGAGCCTAGATGAACAGAGAAAGAGACCTGAGAGGGGCTGGAAGTACCATTGAATTGGTCCCCTCCCCCCCAAGTCTGCTTGGAGTAGCTGAGGCCAGACATTGAGGACAGCCTTTCCAGTCCCAATTCTGACCTTTAGACCCAAGTCTTCAGGACACCCGGGGCCACAGAAACTCATCCTTAAGGTCAGGGGACGTTGTGGATGGAGAAGAGGCTAATTGTTCAACCCATGGCCCCTGCATCTTCTCCAGTTTCTTAAGAAGGGCCTCTGGAATGAGGGAGGGCATGGAGCCACAATGCCATGGAAAGGGCTCTTGGGCCTTTCTAAAGGACAGCTTCCTCCTGGCCTCAAGGTGGGGAATGGAGACCACAGAAAGGGGAACAGTTGGTTTCACGGTGGCATAGGACTGAATGTTCCGTAGTCCTCACTGCAAGGCTCTGCGTGACCTTCGGAAACACAGGCGCGTCTTCCCTTGTCCGTTCTCCTGAAGCCATTCCTAGACCAGCAAGGGGGCCAGGCCAGTAGGTGCCACATGCATCTGTGGGATACCACCCACCGTGTGGCCCGTTGGACGAGGCGGTCGAGAGCCTGGGGACTGCCATTTGCACGTACCATTCCCACAGTGTCTCCCGGTCACCCCCTGCCACCCATCGCTCCCTCGGGGAGGTAAGGGTGGGGAGGTCCCCTCTGCTCTCACGTAAGGGAGGAGAATCAGAATCCTTTTGTCGGCTTGGCAGTCATCTCCCTCTATGGCTGTGTTTTTATATTTCTGAGCATAATTATTTCTAATACGATCCTTGAAACTCTTGCCGATTTTTCCTTCCTCTGCTAGTGATTTATTAAGAGATGTGCCTGCGGTCCCTACCTCAGAGGAGTTTTTTTCTGCCTGTTGTAAATATAAGGTATGCAAATACAGCCAGCCACCCGGCCGATCTCTGCAATCCAGTTGAAGTGGTCACGTAATAAATTAAACACACATTTGTGCTGGCGCGTGTCGGCCTGCACGGGGTCCTGTGCAACCACATCGCGGCCTGCCGGTGGCCCTTACGGGTGTCTGGAGAGGAGGGGCGCTCAGCAGCCAGTAGCCAGAATGTAGGGCTTGCTGTTCTCCCGCGGAAGTCCCCGGGGAAATGGCTCACCCTGCAGATGACGGGCTCGGGCAGAAATAGCAGCTTGTGACTCTGACTTGGAGAAATCCACAAGTCCTTTCCTTCGCCCACCCTTCTGCCTCCCTTCGTCCTGACGCTGGCAGCGGAAGAAGGCACAGACTCTTCAAAGAGAGCAAGCGTTGTCACCTTGTTGCTAACTGGATTTGACCTGGCCTGCTTGTCTCTTGGAAGTGAGTCCACGGCACCGCAGGCACGTTGGAAAGTTGATACTTCGGGAGCTGGTAGACGAGCTGGAAATGGCAAAAGGGCAAGTGGATAAAATAGATAGTGTTGTTGGCTGGGCATCCGTGGCTGGCCTGCACACAGACGCCGGGTATCAGTTGCAGCAACCGGGGCCGCCTGTTTGCAGGGGGTGTGCGGCCAGGCGGGGCAGGCTGAGGGCTGAGAAATCTTCCCTTCGGACTCACTTTGTCATCTCTGTCACCAGAAGGCTGGAGCTGATATTGAGCCCGAGAAGGCACTACGTCTACACTGGGATAATTATGTACCATTTCTGTGCAATTGGGAGCTGGGTTAGCTTGCAAGGCATCTGATCAAGGCATGCACCCCCCCCTCCCCAGGCGAGCACAGATCTGGGGGGCTCCCAATCGCACACATGCCCCCCAAAATGTTTGCCTGTTGAATGGGACTGAAGACGAGTACATTCAGTGGACTTCGTGCCCCAAATCCCATAGGTGGAGGCAAAACCCACTGAACTTGGGGCAACAGTCAAGGAGGGTGAGGGTCCTGGAGACAACCTTGCTGGCCTGTACTCACTTAAATGACAAGAATGGGAAGGGAAGACCACAATTCTGAAAGAGCCAGATGCTTTGTTTGCTTTGAAAAAGTTTTCAACGCAGCCATTTGATACACGTTAGAGACAGTGGAGTCTTATAGGTTGGCATTTATAAGGGAGGAGAAGGTATTTGCTGCTTAGGAAGAAGGTGAGCTTGACAACGAGACTGTGTGCTAACTCCAAGACAGTAAAATCAACTATTTGCAAGGCAATCGCGCAGGAAGCTTTAAAGATATCTCTGCGCAATATTCACATGATTAAAAGGAGCTCAGAAAAACTGGCAGAAGGGAGGAGATCGTAAAAATTAGAGCAGAGATCAATGAAATAGAGAATAGAAACACAGGAGAGAAGTAACGAAACAGGATTTGATACTTGGAAAACATCGAGGAAATGGACAAACGTTTAGCTAGATGGCTGGAAGAAGAGAAGACGCGAGTTATGAAAGTCAGAAATGAAAACGGGGCGTTACTACCTATTCTAAGGAAATCCGGAGCATTCGAAGGGTGTGCTAAGAACAAGTGTGTCCCAACAAGCTGGACAAGCTAGAGGAAACAGACAAATTCCTAGAAACACAAAAACCTACCAGGACGAAATCACGGAGAAATAGGAAATCTGAATGAATCTGTAACTCATACGGAGACTGAATCACAAACCAAAAATCCCCCCCCAAAGGAACCTGATGGTTTCACTGGTAACTCCCATCAGACATTTAAAGAAGAATGAATACCAATACCAACATTTGAGGGGGAGGGAACACTTCCTAGCGTATCGTATGAGGCCATCACAGCCCTGATACCAAAGCCAGACCAAGTCACTACAAGAAATAAACAACAGACCAATATCCCTTGTGAATGTTGACGCAAAAATGCTCGACAAAATACCAGCAAACCAAATTCAGCATGTTAAGAGGATTATACACCGTGACCAAATGGGATTTACTTCTGGAAAGCAAGGATGATTCAACATACGAAAATCAATCAGTGTAATAACCATGTTCACGGAATGAAGGAAAAAGCCCACATGGTGCCTCAATTGATGCACGACAGGCATGTGACAAAAGTCAACGCTTTCATGATAAACACATTCAAACTAAAAATAACTGCGAATAACATCAACATGGTGAGCAAGAACGTATAAGAAAAACCCACAGCAAACATCATACTCAATGGTGCAAGATCAGGAAGGCAGAGGGGCCACGGAATCACCCCGGAACCCTTTGCCCTGCTTCCAAACACACTTGAAAATCAGCTAAAGACGAGGGATAAAGATTAATGGTAAAGGCATCAACCCTTGAAGGTACTAGAAGAGACTACAAGAGAATTCTTTATGCGATCTGGGAGTGGGGACGAACTTTCTATGCAAGACACCAAAGGCAGATGTCCCAAAAGGCATCATTGATAGACTTAACTATCAAGCATCCCCCACCACATACCGTCTCGAACACCATACATGAGTCTGCAGAGCAAGTAAGAACTTGGGGGGATATGAGCTACCTATACGATCAGTGGAGGCTGAAGGTACCTAACATATATTTTACAAGATGAACAAATTAGTGATAGAGAAACAGAAAGATGCTCATAGAAAACTAGGTGGTAAACAAGTAATAAAGAAAATGAAAACCACAAAAGGCCAGTGCATCAGGAAAAATGCCTGCCGTTCAGGAAGTCATATTATAGCGAGTTTTCATCTCTAAAATGAGTTAAGATCGTGGGTGTGTGTGAGAGTAGAAATTGCTAGTCTCACAGAGCTGGTAGCAATGTTAATTAATACAGTATTTGTGGGGGGTGATTTTGGCAATGTGTCCCCAACATCTTAAAAACGGACATACCCTTGGGGCACATGGGGGGCTCAGTCAGTTGAGCATCCGACTTTGGCTCAGGTCATGATCTCGTGGTCCATGAGTTCGAGCCCTGCGTCGGGCTCTGTGCTGACAGCTCAGAGCTGGAGCCTGCTTCCGATTCTGTGTCTCCCTCTCTCTATCCCTCCCCGGCTCATGCTCTGTCTCTCTCTGTCTCAAAAATAAATAAACATTAAAAAATTAAAAAAAAAATCCATTTATGAGATGGTGCCACCTGCCGGCACATTGTCAATGTGTCCGTAAACACCTGCACGGCATGGATCCCCAGGTTGGGAACTTCACCCCTATGCCTCCGACCAGGACCCCTTGGACGGGGCTC
This sequence comes from Herpailurus yagouaroundi, assembly GCF_014898765.1. Classification (NCBI taxonomy): domain Eukaryota; kingdom Metazoa; phylum Chordata; class Mammalia; order Carnivora; family Felidae; genus Herpailurus; species Herpailurus yagouaroundi. The sequence continues at coordinate 63,948,790 of NW_024412404.1, forward strand.
CCACCTCTGTGCTCTGGCGCCTCCAACCCCACCATCCCTTCTCAGAAGCCCCCCGCCCCACTGCCCTGCACCACCGTTGGATGCGTGTGGTGTGGGGCTGAAAGCTGGGCTCCATCCAGGCCGCTCGAGACTGGACCAGCTCCACTTCCTGTTTGTGTGACCCCACAAGCTCTTCTGTGCCTCAGTTTCCTCATCTGAAAGGAGGACGGTCATCGCTCCTTTTCATGAGGTAGTGGGGAGGATCACAAGAGAGTAAACTCATTTGTGCCTTGGATATTAACTGTATGTGTGTGTAATGCTCCTTATATGCACATATATTTATAGATATTCAGCACTATGCATTTTTAAATGCATATTTATACTTACTATATATTTATGATGCTCATTAGGTACATATTTATGTATGTTCGTTTAATGCTATATGTAGGATTATATCTATAAAAGTATAACCATAATACTTACATATAAATACATGTTTATTTATGGCACACAATATCTGTGATTAAATATGTGCATTGCGTATAGGAATCATGGGTATTTCTGCGCGTACATTACAATATATTTATTTATACGTATACATGTGTGTGTATGTGTATTTGTGTCATGAATGAAATGTGCTCAGAGTGCTTATCTCTAGGTCGAAGGATTTCACAAATTCTTTAATACAGACTCACTGAGTCCTATGTTACCGTCACTGGCACATTGTAAGCCCTCCAGGTAAGGTGAGCTTTTATAATGATTGTCTTTTTACTCTCCTTATGTTTACTTATTTATTCTTTATTCTTACTTTTTGGGGGGGGGGAGAGAATGCCCACGAGCCGGAAGGGGCAGAGAGAGAGAGGGACAGAGAGAGAATCCCAAGCAGGCTCCGAGCCAGCACAGAGCCCGATGAGGGGCTCGATCCCACGACCACGAGAACACGACCTGAGCCAACGCAGGATGCTTAACCAGGTGAGCCACCCAGGCACCCCGTATCTTACTTATTTTTAACCATGACCATAAAACAATGCAAGTTACTTTAAAAAAAATCAGTTGAAGGGGCGTCTGGGTGGCTCAGTCAGGTCATGATCTCACAGTTTGTGAGTTCGAGCCCCGAGTTGGTCTCTACACTGACCAACGTTGAGCATTCTTGGGATTCTCTCTTCATCTCTCTGTGCCGCAGCCTCTCCCCCAAGTGTGTGCGTATGCTCTAAGCAAACAAACAAACAAATAAACATTAAACAAATCAGTTGAAGAATGAGGACGATTTGAGAGTCGGTGGGAGTCATCTGAATGTAGCCCCTTTTTCAGTTTCCAAACCAGTTATCCTCACAAAGCTGCGTAATCCTAGACGTGGGCCACGAAGTGTGTCTTATTTTGAAGCTTTTTCTGCCCCCTCAGGTGGACATCTCATTACAGATCACGTGGGGTTTTTTTTGCTACATATTTACCTAGTGAGATTCTCTCTTCCTTTGCACACGCAAACTCTCATTTGAAGATGGAGACAGCTGACAAAGAAAGAGGGGGAGATACCCTTAACCTATTTTTCTCGTGTCTAGGGGTCTGCACCATGGGGCTGTGCACAGAGTGGGAGCAAGGTTAGTAGAAAAGAAGGAAGGCAAAGGAAAAGATAATATTTAAGAGCTAGAGAAATTACACTTTCCTAGAGCTTGGCTAATTTGGGGAAATGTTAGAAATTCTTAACACGATCTGCTATGTACTGTTAAGTCCCTTGTGAAATAATGATCAAGAATTTCAAGGCAGTGACAGGAAAGCAGCCTTTTCTAAGTTGGGGGGGGGGGGTCCTGCACGGTGTCCCGGATTGTTGGCGGGTTGAAAGTCCAACGGCAACTATCCCTCCACTGACGGTGAAGACGGGAGACATGGGAGGGTATATTGCGCCTTTCAGAATGTTCCCGGAAAAGGAATTGTCTCTGCCGTTTGGATGGAATCCATCCATTACCTTGACTTGGGCAAAGGCACGAGGCCGAATGTGGCTTGCTGGAGAAGCGGCCCCTCCTGGCTGCTGACAGGATGGAGGTCAAGGCTGGGCAGGTGGTCAGAGGCCCAGCATAGCTGCGGGGGGCGTGGCCTGTGCGCACTGCCACGCCCACCCAGGGGAAGGAAGGAGGCGAGGGGAGGTCTGTCTTGGGCACCTAATGCCAGGGAAGGACGAGAGAGTGCAGGGAGCATGGGGAGAGTGGTGCCAGCCTGTCTGCGTGGCAGGATTCATGGCTGGAGGAAGAGGGAAAGACGGGGTCGAAGAAACTCATGGAAAAGTCCTTTGGAGCAGACCTGGCCTTGGACACTTGTGGCCATCCCTGCACGTTCTCCATCTTTCAGGAGTTTGGCTCCGGTGTTGTTAGACTCTCCCTCTCCGTCCACCTCCCAGTTTCATCTGTTCTCTTTCATTCTTGCGTTTGGCCTCTCCTGGTGTAATTGCGTGGTGTCTGTCATGGGTGGTATCTCATTAAGAGGGTGCATTCTTCCGTTCTTATTTAGCCAAAGATGATCCATGACCCGCTCCGCAGTGCGGCCCTGGGGATCTGGCTCCTGTTCCAGACGAGTTGCTGAGTTAGCAGACTTGGCTGGGCCGGTGGGCAGTCCTCCCGAGCTGCGTGTGCACGCAGACGCTAATTAATGAGGAGGACCCTCCACGAGCTCCACGGGGGACATCAAAGTGTCTGTGCGTCTCTCCAAAGGACTGGGTCTTTCAAGGCCCCTTTCATTCCTTGTTTCCCGCTGCCTTGTCCCTCTCTCCCTCTCACCGAATCCGCTCACCTCCCAGCCACATAGTGGCCACGGCGTCCATCTGTCACCAAGTCATTGCCTCACTGCTTAGACACCAAGGCACTGGTCTAAAGTGACCGCTCCGGGGCCAGGCCGGAAGGCGGGACTGTGATGAGCAGTCACTGCTCTCGGGGTTGCTGTGTGGTTCCCGGGAGCATAAGGCCGAGGGAATTCGCCTGCAGAAAACTTAGGAATGCCCAACTTTTTTTTTTTTTTTTTCTTTGATTTGTAACGAGAAGTCTGACCACAGGGAGACCGGGCGTCACGCACGTTATGATGGCTCCTGTTTAAAAAACCAGACCGGGGCGCCTGGGTGGCGCAGTCGGTTAAGCGTCCGACTTCAGCCAGGTCACGATCTCGCGGTCCGTGAGTTCGAGCCCCGCGTCAGGCTCTGGGCTGATGGCTCAGAGCCTGGAGCCTGTTTCCGATTCTGTGTCTCCCTCTCTCTCTGCCCCTCCCCCGTTCATGCTCTGTCTCTCTCTGTTCCAAAAAAATAAATAAACGTTGAAAAAAAAAAGTTTTAAAAAACCAGACCAAGCCATATCAAAACAACAAGTGCCGGAGATGTGGTGGAGAAGTTGGAACGCTTGCGCTCTCTTGGTGGGGACGCAGATTGGTGCCACTGCCGTGGAAGAGGGCGCGGTGGCTCCTCCGAACACGAAAAATAGAATCACCATACGACCCAGCAACTCCACTTTGGGGCTCCATACCTGAAAGAATGGGAAGCAGGGATTGAACCGACATTCGTACCGCTGTGTTCAGAAGAGCGTTATTCAGTAAAGGTCAAAAGATGAAATCAACCCCCGTGTCCGTCGGGCGGAGGAATAAACATAATGAGGTTTGCACACACAGTGAGATGTTATTCAGCTTCAAAAAGGAAGGAAATTCTAAAAATGCTACAACATGGAATATTTTTTAAATGGTTATTTACTTATTTTGAGAGAGAGCGTGCGAGCACAGGCAGTGGAGGGAGAGAGAGAATCCCAAGCAGGCTCCACACTCAGCGGAGGGCCCGATGTGGGGCTCGATCTCACAACCGTGAGGTCGTGACCTGAGCCGAAACCAAGAGTCGGACACTTAACCGATTGAGCCCCCCGGGCTCTCCAAAGACATGGATAGATATTGAAGATGTTATGCTGAGTGAAATAAGCCAGTCACAAAAAGGAAAATACCGTAGGATTCCACCTACACAAGTCATCAAATCCACAGAGACAGAGAGTGGAAGGGGGGTGTCGGGGGCTGGAGGGTGGGGACTGGGGACAAGGCAGTTCTTGTTTAAGGGGGGCGGGGTTTTCGTTTCACAAACGAAGGGTTTTCAGGCTGCCCATTTAGAAATGGTTAAGATGGCAAATTTTATGTTGTTGTATTTTATCACAATTGAAAAAAAAAAAGAAACTTGAATTCCTGGAAGAAATCCTCGTAAGAAATTTTTAAATGGCTATAAATTAGAATGAACTGGCAGGTTATGGCATCCTACTGATGAAACTCTGTGCTTCATGTCAGGACCTCTCAGTTGGCTCTCTGAGACTGTCGGTTCATGACTGAGAGACAACCAAGGAGATCTTGGTGAGGGTCGGGGACGTCTGGATCTGTCAAGACAAAGTGTCCCTGGGGGCCACCCAGGAAGGTGCCCGGTGCTGGCTGGTGGCCTCGCCCCTGCTCACGGAGGGCGCCTGGCAGCCGAGCTTCTGCCTGGCCAGGAGTCCAGGCGGTCACGGAGATTCATCTTCAATCTGGCACCTGCTGTGATGTGCCCAGCCAGCCCCACACTTGGTCGGCTCTGCTCGGGAATCCAACCTGGTTCCGTTTTCAATTTTGGAAGCATTGTTGCGGATTAAAAACCGGTCAAATGATGGGAAAGAGTCAGAGCAAACAGCTGCTCTGTACCCACCATCCTGCCAAGGTCTAAATGAGCCTTCAGGAAGCTTGAGAGTAATGAGGGCTCATCTCCCAGCAGGAGTGATACGCGGCCCCAGGAACCGCAGTGTGTTGGGGGAGGTTGTGCGGCCCCGGGGAGGAGCTGTCCACACAGAGCTGGCTCCTCGCTCCCATCGCCCACGGATACACGTGGAAACCTGACGGGTCTAGTTTCTGATCACACTTTAAGGACTGTAAAAATAAAGATGTGACAATCTTGACTCTTCCTAATTAGATGGTTAATCTACTTAGCTCTTCGTAAAGAGCTACCCAAGGACGCAATACACAAAACAATCAGTCATTTTGTATTGCGTGTGGGTTGGTACATTTTCTTCACTTTGTGTCCGTCTCTTACCTGTGAAAACCATCTTCATGTGAACAGCTTGGAGAGCCACTGAACTCTGGTATGTGAGCCAAGCACGGAACTTCAAGGTGGTCTCTTCCCGATCCACTTTGCGGGGAGGGAGAATTGATAAGGAAAAAGTATGGGTCGCAAAAAACGCACTATTCTCGGTTGTCAATCAAAGGGTCAGCATCAGAGCAAAACCCCAGGGGTCTGTTCCTCTGCTGTGGAGGCATAGTAGGCATATCACAACCTCAGTTGGGCCTCCAAGGGGTCTGGTGTGGAGCCAAAGTTCCCTTCCCAAGCATCCTCAAGAGACTTTCTCTAAAACTCCCTCCTTCCAAGACCGTGTAGAGGTTGATGCCAGGCTCTTTTGATTGGAGAACCATTTGCTTACGCAGGTCTTACAGCTGGAGAAAGAAGCTCCATTCCAAGGATAAAGTATCGAAAGGATCTCCTTGACGCCCACCTCCCTGCAAGCAGGGCCTCTGTGTGTGGAGGGAGCACTGCATGGAAGGGTGACAGGCCTGGAAGAGAAGGGGCTGAGTGAAGAAGGAAAGACACTGGGAACTGGGGCAGCAGGGGGAGCTATTTGTGTCTGCAACCATCGATGACAAATACTCGTGGATATTGAGACCCAGATAGAATTTTCAGTGCCGTCTGACCTCATTGGTTCATTATTCAAGGGTAATTAAAAAGTATTTTTTCTGTTCTTTCACACAAGGACGTTAATTTGGGGTGTTCCTTAGATTCTTTATTCGTAGATCGATGTGTGGTACCATCAATGCTTTGTAGCCTGTGTTTATTATGCTTTCCTACTTCATAGGAAAAAATGATCAGAAGTAATCGTTATGATCCTAAGGTGTGTATGTAATTTCAAATAGCTGCCAAGCCTCCATCCAGATGACACACCCTACTTAACAGTTCCCTCCTGTTAAATATTTTAGGTTATTTCTAATCAATAATTACCATGAAAACATGGGAAATGTGTACCTTTGTAAAGGTAGCTTTGTTTACTTTGAATTAACTCCTGCCCAAGAATTGTTCCTGGCTCGTAAGTGCTCTGCTTCTGTCTGCCACTTTCAGCGATGGGTTCCTTTCTCGTTTCCTACAGCGTCATCCAGCATGGGTTTTAGGATTAAAACTCATTTCCTAATTGATTTTTATGCCTATCATTTTAACGAGCACTTCCTTGCTAGGGAGCTGACTGGAGAAGTAACCCATATGCTTGCAATCCTTCTCGTACCATTACTCGATGCCGTCCCAATACTCTCTGTTTCTGCCAGCATCGGGTACCCTGTGCTGTGCTTGGCTTGGGTTCTTCCCTTCATGAGCCCAATCTAAGAGCCGGAGAGTAGAAAGATAAGCACGTAAACAAACAGTTACGCAATCATAAATTAAGATGTGCGCCACCATGAACAAGAGTCTGTGTTACGTGAGGGAATACCAAGGTGGATCTGTTCCAAACGGGATTTTGGAGATGGGATTTTGGAGAATGAGGCCGAGGCCTGACAGTGAGGAGGGGACCGTGAGGGCTGAGAGGGAGGGCTTTCCTGCAGAGGGACAGGAAAGTCCAAAGGCCAGGTGGTGGACAAAGGCCACTGGGGGACCTCCCGGAGTGTGGTGGGCAGCAGGGGCAGGGGACAGGTGAGGGTGAACAGTTGGCGGGGCCAGATTAGGACCCGGTAGGTTGGCTTGTGTTGGGGGTGCTGTGGAAGCAGAATTGTCATCAGAGCATAGGTGTTGGAGGCTTAGTCTGAACAGTTTTCCAACCCACTTGGGAGGTGATGGGGTGGTCCACTGCTGGGGGAGCTTGAGTGGCTCAGGTACCCGGGACCTCGAGAATGGCTTTCTATCTGAGATGGCGGCGTTGCATGGCCACCATCAGTCAGCTTCAATGCCTCACACCAACTGTAGACAAACTTAGAAATGCCTTGTAAGTGGCCAGGTTGACCTCTTGCTCTAGATGCAGATGGCGCAAGGCCATTGAGAGTGCACTGTAGAGGTGGAAATCACAGGCGCCTTGCTGGGTCCCCTCTTTACTTACCGCATAGGGTAGTCATGCCAACGACTCCCCGAGACGTTTTCTCTGAACCGTAAAATAATTCCTTCCTCTTTCAGGGAAGTTCACTTCGTGTGACTCTTACTGCTTTTTTACTCCAACCTGTGTATCCACATTAGGACTGAACTCTTCCATTACAGGGGACAGCCACTGGCCTTTCTAGTAACTGTCCCAAACCGTTTCTGCCTGTGGGTCTGCAAAATGATCATTCCCCCGTGCGTTGGGCTTATCATCCTGTGTGGTTATAGGAGTTACCCTGAAAAAGAAACCCGGCTGGAAAAACACCTGTCACATGAATTGCATGTTATTATAAGCACTGAGTCGACCATTCCATGGTCATCTGCTATCTGCCTGTGTCAAAAAATATTAGCCATGTATTCGCATGGGTTTGGATAACTGCACTGATAAATAACCATATTTAGAATCATTCGTATATCTGATTTCAATCAACCTTTACATTTAATATTATTATCGTTCTCAAGTCTAACTTAGAATTGTAATCTGTTACTGAAGTATAACATACATGCCACAGAAGGTACACAGGGGCTGATGAACCTTTAGCATACAATCTGATGGAGTTCTGCGTGTATCTAAACCAGATCGAGAGGTAGGACCAGGGGTTTTCTTGGTTCCCATTTCTACTCTATACACTCCTCCCCAAGGGAATCACTATCCCGAGTTCTTTTACCGTCCATTGGCTTTTCTGGTTCTTGACTTCCATATGAATAGAATCATGCAACGTATAGTGATTGTTTTTCAACATGAGAACTGAGACTCAGCCTTGTTGCTGTATGTACTAGTGGCTCATGCTTTGTTAAATCCCACAACTTGTTTGTTTATCAGCCTGTTGATGGACACTTGGATTGTGCCCAGTTTGGGGCTATTATAAGCAGTGCTGCTATGGATATTCTTGTACAATTGTTTTTGGACATATCCACTCATTTCTCTTGGATGTGCCTGTGACTGGAATTGCTGGGTCATAGGGTGGATGTATTTTAGTTTTAGTAGACCCTGCCAAACGCTGTTCTAAAAGTGGCTACACTAATTTTCACTCCTGCAAACAGTGTATTTATACACTTCTTGCTTCAGTTGCTCTGAATCCTTGCCAACACTTGGGTTTGTCTCACATTTAATTAAATGTTGGGGGTGTGTGTGGGGGGGTGGGTGGGTGCCTGTGCATGTGCGTGTGCGTGTGATGGGTGCAGGTGCGTGTGAGTGTGCGTGTTTGTGTGTGTGTGATTCCGGGGCAACCAAGGGGAATAAGCTAGTAAGTGCTGAGATTATACTGGGTGCTTTGACTCTTCAGGCCTGTGTCTCTGAAACAGTGGTCAGAGCTTATGGGTAGGGTTGATCGGGAAGGTAGGGTTAGTGGAGGGCTCACAACCCACCTAGAAAGTGAGACCAAAGGATAGAGCAATCTCAGAGGATTGTGAAGCAAGGTGTTTTCATGCACCATTTTGGAGACCTTCATAAGATAACCAAATACATGCAGAAGATATTTGAAGGAATTTTGGCTCAACTAGTCTAATCAATCAGTCAGGGTCCTGGTAGAAAATAGATTGCACACTTAAATGGAGTACCTTGAGGAGACTTTAATAAAAGGACTATTTGCAGAGAAGTGAGGAAGTTATAGGGAAATCACAGAGGCTAATGTCTTACAACACTTCATTCTGAAAGCATGAGCTACTTGATTCGAAGAAGATAGTTGTGTGGTGAAGTCCTCCTAATAGTGTGGCTTTTAGTGGAAGCCAGCCTACCCAAGAGATCTGGCAGGGAGGGACCCAGGGCAAAATAGGTCCCAACCTTACTGTTTTTGCTCTGTTCTTCTTATCTCCTTCTGATCTCCTTTCAATAATCTCATGGGTGAGCCCAACCAGAAGCCAAAGGGTGAGGATGCTTATTTATGTAGACCAATCTAAGTCCATATCCTTGGGTAGAGCCAGCATGGAGAAGGGTCAAAAGTGGATGGTATCCAAAAAGGCAAAATAAAGATTCACAGTACACTGGGTGGGTATAAAGTTCATCATTTCCCATTAGAGTTTGCTGTAAATGACTGTGACCAACCAACACCATAAATCCTGCACCTATCGAATGACACTGAACTAAGGAGTATTTATTTCATTATCCATTTGTCATTCTAGAAATTGTTACTTGGTTTCTCCCCATTTATAGAGGGTCATTTAGAACTGGAAAAGACAAACAGATATCCCTTATGTCTCAGGTCATGTAGCAGTTGACATGAACTCCTTCGCCACAGCACGATTTCCTTGCAGGGCAGCACTGTTTCTTTTTCTTTTCTTTTTTTTTTTTTTCCAACGTTTATTTATTTTTGGGACAGAGAGAGACAGAGCATGAATGGGGGAGGGGCAGAGAGAGAGGGAGACACAGAATCGGAAACAGGCTCCAGGCTCCGAGCCATCAGGCCAGAGCCCGACGCGGGGCTCGAACTCACAGACCGCGAGATCGTGACCTGGCTGAAGTCGGACGCTTAACCGACTGCGCCACCCAGGCGCCCCAGGGCAGCACTGTTTCTTACTCAGTTCCGGATGCCCAGTATTTAGCATAGCACCTGGCCTGCATCAGGTTCAAGGGGAATATCTGATGCACAGAGGTGAGGGAATAATGACTGGAATAAAGGGGCTTGGATGAGAAACACGATCAGGAAATATATGCAGGGCTAATTTGTGTTTGCAGATGACCAATTGTAACAAGAATGTCAAGACAGTTCACACAGTTGTTCATAAAATTAAAAAAAAAATGGCCCTAATAGAAATAACTGTGATGCACAAGAAGTTTTGCAGGGTTAGTTTTGATGCTGGTGTAGGTTGGAGAAAGACACCTGACATGGCTCCTGCTGAGACAGTGGCTTGTGTATTTCATGACTGCTTTTCGAAGCCAGTTGCCCTGATGGCTGGACAACTCTAGAGTGCCTTCGGATTTGGGTATGTGAACTCGCTTGACAACTTTTTGGTGATCCTGGTTTTGTGCAGCATGCACATACTCACCCTTGTCACTGGATGCCAAGGGTGAAGGCACGACCAAAACTTGTCATGGTTTGAGTTTGATATGATCTCAATTCCTGCTTCAGCTCCAGCCCCTTGTGACTTGCAATGACAAATACACTTCTCTAGTTCTGTTGCTTTTGCTTCTCAGAACACTTTATCCAGCAGACTCAAACCCTGCTCTTGGTGAAGACAGCCACCAAATCGCTCCGCCCATGTATTTGGGTGGAACCTCTGCCTTGGGCTAATTCCTGGATGTAGGCATTCATTTAGGGATGGGCTCTTGACACAGGTAGGTTGGTGAAGGCCGACAAGATTCACCTGTGGGACCCCGGCTGAGGTACTGGTGGAGACCAAGGTGTTCTGTGTTCTGTGATGTGGTCCTGAAGCTGACAAGACCCTGGGGGAAAGCTGAGAATGAAGACAACTGAGGGAAGGAGGTCTGGGAGAGGTCTCCTGGTAGCATCGACCAAGCCATCAAGCAGCCACACATGCCTCTAACACCCTCTGCTGCATGAGACAGTTATTCCTTTGTTTAGGTTTAAGCCAATTTTCATTGCGTGTTGCGTTGTTTGTGATCGGGAGAGTTGTACCTAGTGCAGATGTGGTTGGAAGTTAAGCAGACAGCAGCTGATCGCTGCATTGTCTCCCATTCTTATGTTTCATTGGGTTACAAGGAAACATTGGGTACAAAGCGCATGCTCCTCACATCTGCCGGGGGGCTGTGCTTGCCCTAGTGACGGAGGATGGAGCTTTTCCTCTATATCCGCTCATCCAGCATCACAGATCAGTGGCGCCATACTTGTGGAAAAAGCTTGTCTGTGGTCACAGATAAGAATAAAGATGGCTGTAGGGAAGCCAACACTTCAATCACGTGATGCTCTCTCCACCCAGCTCTACCCACCTCCTCTTTTGGAGGCTGCTGTTAAATAGCACAGCTTATGCAGAACATGGGGACACATGGAGCCAGAGCAGCCCATGAGAGGGGAAGGTCCAGCAGGCAGAGAGGCAGCATGGGGTCCAGTTGAACACGCCCATGTATTTAAGCCAGGAGGTGCTAGCCTCAGATTCTTCCCAGCCCTGTGAGCTCCCGGGACCTCATTCAGTTCTTCCTCCAACAAATGAATGATAATGAATAACCTTGTTTTGACGATTTGAGAATTGTGAGAATCCAAGTCAAATATGATCTATGTGAACCATGGGCACAGAGCAGGTAGAAGTTGTCATCCAACAAGATGGTTTCCAAGGGGACTCTGGTACCACCTCTCTGTCGTGTGTGTGCGCGCGCATGTGTTTTTTCTGTACGTTTTGTGACTGTTTTCATTTCTCTTTCTCTCCTATAGTTGACTTTCCTAGAGGGGCTAATACAGCTTCACTTCCTCCCCTTCTTGTCTCCTTAATATTTTGCTGGGGAAAAGAGGTCTCCTTGATGAGGCACAGGCTTTCTGGGCGCGAGAAAAGTCTTAGCAATATGCCCAAGGACGGCGCTGGCTGGGACTTGCAGTTTACAATCTTCATTGATATTCCATCAGCATTGCCGAGGTGTAGACGGTCTGGCGCCCTGGCTGGAACAGCCCGATCCGTCTTCTTGCTTCCGCGTGGAATGTTTATCCACCTTTCAACTCAGTGGGGCTGCAGATGATATGCCATTTGCCTATTAATCCTCATTGTGGTGGCGAAATGCAAATGAAGTTGCTTTTGATGTATTAGAAGGCCTAATAGCAATTTCTGACTTTCTTTCCCGGAGCCAGAGTCTCCCCAAACCTCAGCGCCGGGGTGATCATCTTAGGAGTGGCGGGATCATGCAGGAGCCTGGCTGGTGGGCAGGCTGGCTTTTCTACGAGGGTGCATTCATTATCAAATTAGACCGTCAGCGAGTATCCTTGAAACTCCAGGAGAGAAGAGAAGGAATTAAAAAAAAAAAAAAAAAAAAAAGCAGAGAGAAAGTTAGAAAGTAATTAGTATGCACTAATTAAGAATAATAGTAATAACGTTTTGAATTGGTGCCTAGAACGAGGGCTGATTCGGGCTCCTTGCCAAACTTGGGATCTACGGCGGCTCTCTTTCACGTTGTCATGCATCTATTTTGAGATATGACAGTGATGTTCTGTTTTGAAACATTTAATTGCTGGCATTGTTTGTTGGGAGAATTTTATAGCCTCACTTAGGCATCTAATTTCACACAACATCTGCTATTGATGTCACTGATTTAAGTAGTTAGGAAAGAGAGAGGAAAGTAAGTGGAGAAAATAAAAACATATGCACTTCATTGCGAGAGGGGGACAACAGAGCTTCACTCGGACATTCGACACCTTAGAAGCCACCGTACTGGTAATCAAATGTGCGCCATGCTTTGCCAAGTATCCTGGGCCGCCACATCTGCCATCACCACCTGTGATCATTTTCTTCCTCTTTTGCACTAAATAATCAATTACAAGGTTCTGGGTCTTTCTCCCCTCACTCATTTATTGCTGGCTCAGGACCTTGCTTCCAATAGTGCCACAGGGAGAGCACCGAGCTTTCTGCTTCCGAGGACAGGATGGGTGATTCATGGAGTCTTCCTCGCTGGGCTTAAGACAAACACGGCCATTGGCAAAGTACGGGGCTATCTCCCTTGCAAATGGTTTTTAAAATGCAAAAACTCACAAAACTCAGTACTTCTGGAGGTTTGGGGTTGAGCCAGGCTCTCTCTGGGCTGTTGGTGGACGTGCCAAATTGTCTCAAACTTTTTGGAGCGTAATTCAGTACGTGTGTCTCCTTACTATTGAGCTCAGTATTCCCTACTCTAGGAAGATCCTGAAAAAATTATGAGTACTTAACACATCGTAGAAGCTCTAACTTGGTGAACTGGATGAAAATGTAGAAAATGATAGAGAATAAAAAAAGATTCCTTGTAGCATTGAACCCCACCGGAGAAACCTAACTATTCAGTAAAAATGGGAATGATTGCTTTATAACGGAATGTGATATGGCCATCAAAAATGAGATTTACTTAATTTCCGATGACGCCACGATACTGATAATACGCTAATTTAAAAAAGAAGGATGTAAAACCATTTATACCATGACTTCAACTTGTTTATGCATGGGAAAGAGGCAGATGGTGAAATTAGAGATGATTTATTCCTTTTATCCTTTTTGTGTTTTAGAAAATGTCCACAATGAACACACATCATGTAGGTGCGTGTGTGTGAGATAATATAACATTCTAAATGTGTATGCAGAGAGCAAACTCTTCTTCAAAGACCTCCTTTTACATAGGGAAGTATAAAAAGATATCAAATCCTCTGTATTATTTTCAGATCTACCTTCATTAACAGATGTTAGATTTTCTTTAGATCTTTCATAGGCGGGAGGCAGGCAGCTTACCTGGGGGTCCCGGTGGTACACGCTAGGTCCCAGTCATATGGGAGGCAAATACGAAATAAGATTAAAACAGTCTGGTCACGTTGGGTATCTTAATGGTACCACATGGGGTCACGTGAATGCTCCAGTCAGGTTGGTGCAGCAACGCTGTTCAAAGAAGCTCTCGGTCTAAGGTCAACTTGGGATTGAGGATACCTCTGATTTCACGTGGGATGTGCTCTGGATGTCAGATCTTAGATGGTGAAAACGTGGTGCACAGGCTCATAGCACTGGCATCACCAGGAGGCTAGTTACAATTCCTGAGGATCAGGCCCCACCCAGAAGTACCGCATCCCAATCTGCCATCAATGAGACCCCCAGGGAAATCGTGGGTGTGTTCCAGGTTGAGAAACGCTACGTTGAGGGGAATATGCCTCGGCGGAAGTGATGGTAGGATTTGGGACCCTGGGGAGAGGGCACATGTTGACCAGCTCCTCTTTTTGAGAAGGGGGATTTGGTGGCGATGGGGATTGGTTTTCTGTAGGCGTCAGGAAAGAAACTCCATCAAACACCGTAACCGCATCAGGACTTTTGGGATGATGTCTGATACAGAACTCATTGAATTGGTCATGAAGAAGTGAGGCTGGGGATGCCTGGGTGGCTCAGTCGGTTAAGCATCCGACTTTGGCTGAGGTCATGATCTCACGGTCCGTGAGTTCAATCCCGCGTCCGGCTCTGTGCCGACAGCTCAGAACCTGGAGCCTGCTTCGGATTCTGTGTCTCCCCCTCTCTCTGCCCCTCCCCGGCTCGCACTATCTCTCTGTCTGTCTGTCAAAAATAAATAAACGTTTTTTAAAAAAAAAAAAGAAGTGAGGCTGGGTTCTGGCGGGGAGACCCCAGTGGGCTGCTAGGAAAGCCTGACCATCCCTTTCGGGAGTGGGTGGCCCCAGAGCCCAGACTAAGACAAGCCCCTCAGAGGGAAACAGTCCTGAAGTTCTTTGGCTGTTCTACCTGCCTCAGAATAATGAAACCAGCTCATCTTTAGGTTTGTTTTTTTCCTAGAGAAAGAAATTGACAAAATACATGCAGTGTGAGTTTCACGTGCCTTCATTTGTGGACGCCATTCCTCGGTTTTGAGGTTTCTGTCCAGTTGGCCCCTGTCAAATGCCCCCTTGTCTCTCTGACCATGTGTGGCAAACTCACTGTGACTCCGAAAGCACACCGGATGGTAGGAGACTCCCGTCCTCAGACCTCTGCCAGTTCTGCAGAAGAAAGCCAGGAAGCCAAGGATAACCGGTGAATATAAAACTCAGTAGATTCAATCTGCAGGACTGTCCTTTAGCTGAGACTAAGATCTCCCTTTTTGATGTTGACATTGTTTTTTTTTTTTTTTTTCTTTTATGATGATGACATTTTCTCTTTTGATGTCCCTGGTGAAAAAAAAAAAAAAAGTGTGCATTAAGTATACTAAGAAGTTGAGTTTTTCCTGGTGGGGATCTGATCCAGGCTCTAAGCACGAAACCACTCACTCCATGGGGATGGACACTTTGCACACTCCTCGAAGGTGTGTTAACCCCCCTCCCACGTACCATCACTCGCCGATTTCATCAGCCAGAAACTCCTCCATGGCAAGCTGAAACTTGACCCGTTTCTAAAAGACTGAGGCAAAGAAACGATCCAATATCTTTCAGGGGTAACAACTGGAATCTCATATGAGCAGGGGCCTGGCTACTCTTTGGGGTATCAGCAGGGAGAGGGCAACAGCACCTCCACTCCATGTTGGGAGCCCAAAACCCTCCAGAAGGATGGCACGTTCCAGGGCCAGGGGTTTGGAGCTTCAGCTCATTGGATCACGTGAGTGTGGTGCCCACAACGGTCTCTGCTCTGCGCTCCCCATCTCCCCTCTTCTCCGCTCTCTGTCCCCAGCCACGCTCCTCCCTTCACACCATGGGGGGCTCATCTTCCCCCTAAGGGCCTTGACAATGCCTTCTAGTATCTTGTTGACCTGTTACCAGCTGTTGAGGTAATGCAGATCTCACCCTGCCACACTGCTATTGGCAAGGGATTAGCTATGACTTCGCCCTGACGGTGACACATTGGTAGACCGGGACCCTGCTGGGATTCACTGTCCAGGGCTGGCCCTCTGATAATCACCTGGGCATTGCAGGGGCCTGAGCCTAGAACCTGGGATCCCTGGGGGACGGGACCTGACCCTTGAGTTCACCAACGCGAGCTTGATTTCGCCTTGAACTGAGCAGGGGGTGTGTGTGGCCCCGTCCGAGCTCCAAACCTTACTAGACTTACCCATGTGGGAACGACTAGATCTATTTTCCAAACTGGCTGCGTGGGCCCCCTTGCAGGTCCGGAAGGAGCCCCAGATCCCACGCGAAGGCAGCTTCAGCATTTAGCATTCAGAGTCTGGTTTGTCCAGGACAGAGACTGCCGTCCCGCTGGTCTTTTCCCTGTGGCCGACGGCTGCTCGTAACCTTGATCACTCACACAGCCTTCCATTGGGAAGCATTCCTCATTCCTCAGTGTCCCTGTCACAGGGAATAATGTCATGCTACAGCACACTGCCCAGGGAGCAAGCGCTTGGCACTGAGCACAGACCAGAGGGGCCCCCACGCCGCTGAGGCTGGCTTGTAGGAGGCGTGCGATTGCTCAGACTTACCCCTAAATGCCGGAAAGCCTGAATTCTTGCCATTTCCCGCCCCCACCCCTTCACTCTGAGTGAGCTTTTATTTTCTCTGTGTCTCCATTTTCCACTGTGCTCGTGGTACCGACAGAAGCAGAGACCTATAACTTGAATCACAAACACCTTGACATTTCATTCCAGAATGAGAATGTCCCTGAGGCTTCTGCCAGCGAGCGAGACAATGCATTCGGATGTGTTTTAACAGGTGGCCTCTGCTGTGCCCGAGAGCCCATTTCGTTGGGGAATTGAGAAGGATTCAGCAAGTGGCTGTGCATCCGACCCTCAGTATGAGGTCCTGGGGATAAACCGGTGAATAAAAGCAGGTGAGACAGACACATAAACGCATGTTTAGCGTGCAATTTGTACAGAGATAAAGAAGCAGGTTGGGTCCCGGTGGGTGATTTGGGTGGGGTGAATGGTCCCTGGAGAGTAGGAGTTGGCTGGGATGGGCCAGCTTGCGGCCTAATAAGCATTCCGAATCTCAGTGGTTTGGAGTATAAAGGTTATTTCTTCATCTGATGGAGGGAAGGGGGCTCGCCTTACTCTGTAGTTACATTGGGTCCAAGAGAACATCTACTTAGGAATGACTGATGTGTCTCTTTGTAAGCGATGTGTCCCATTGTCACACCCTTGTTTGAGTGCCGGTGGGACGCCAGGCACTGAGAGCAGACACGGAAGGAAATCGAGACAGCCTCACACAGGCAGTAGAGTGGGCAGGAAAGTCGACACCCAAATCACCACATGCTTTCAGTTGGGAGCTCCCCAAGCCTCGTGTGTCTCTGCACCCCCAGCCATAGGCAGGTTCTCGGGGCTTGACCCCACAGCCACCTGAGCTCCGTGGCTGAGGGCATGCTGCTGGGACAGCAGAGTGGACCGTGAACACCTGCCCCTACCCAGCGACGCATTCAATTAAGTAATTCGAGTTTCCTTATCTCAGCCTTGAATGAAAGAGGCCACATCGGTCCCAGTGAGCTAGTCTGGAGTGGCAAATGGCCAAAAGTGGAGTAGCTTATGACAGCGGGAGTTGATGTCTTGTTCTTGTGATGGTCCTGAGAGGATGCCCTGGGATCAAGGTGGTCTCTGGGTGAGGTCTGTATCTGGGCTGCTCCAAGGATGGGCATGGATGTTACAGTTAACTGGAAGGGGCCAAGCCCAGAGTAGCAGGGGCTTATGTGCCAAGCCCAGATTACTGCCCACGTTGGCCCATGCTCCACGGCAGAGAACGTGGTCATATGGGCTACCCCTAAGTATAAAAGGAGCTGGGGAATGTAGTCTAGCATGTGACCAAAGAAGGGGAGATACTTTGGGCCTTTGGAAGTGGGGGACACTTGGACGGA
This sequence comes from Herpailurus yagouaroundi, assembly GCF_014898765.1. Taxonomy (NCBI): domain Eukaryota; kingdom Metazoa; phylum Chordata; class Mammalia; order Carnivora; family Felidae; genus Herpailurus; species Herpailurus yagouaroundi. Next base: position 63,966,260 of record NW_024412404.1, read on the forward strand.
AAAGGCTTAATCAAAGTCAGAGGGTATTCTGTAACCTTTCCTCCTTCCCTGCTGGTCTAGGAAAATAGCGAACCGAACCATTCACTGCTGAGCAACGGAATGTAAAATCTTCCAGAATGTTGCCTAGATCAAGACGAGCACGGTTCCCCTTGAAGCCAGGCCATGTTCTTGCTCACGAATGTCATGTTCCACGGGAAGAGGCTGTCCCTTCCCGAGAACAAATCCCTCCACTGAGAGTTAGAGATGCCCTCGCCTTCTGGGGTGCCTCGTCTCTTCCTGAGCAAGTTGGGGGCAGCGCCATGGTCGTCCCTGCCAATTCCAGTGCGCAAGCCCGGAGCAGCGTTCCTGGAGCCCACAGGGACGCAAGACCGCATCGCCAACGATGGCAATCCTTGCCATCCTCGTGGTCCACACCTCACAGAGGAGCCACTTGAACATAAGTCCATCCCATCAAGTACGAATCCCTTGCCATATGAGCTGAGGATCAGCACCCGACTTTCTACCCAGCGACTCAGAGAACAGGTACCTGTTCAAAATTTTTATTGTTTTAATTTTATTTCCAGTGTAATTAACATACAGGGCTATATCACGTTCAGGCATACAAAATTTTTTTTTTTTAATTTTTTTTTTCAACGTTTATTTATTTTTGGGACAGAGAGAGACAGAGCATGAACGGGGGAGGGGCAGAGAGAGAGGGAGACACAGAATCGGAAACAGGCTCCAGGCTCTGAGCCATCAGCCCAGAGCCTGATGCGGGGCTCGAACTCACGGAGCGCGAGATCGTGACCTGGCTGAAGTCGGACGCTTAACAGGCGTAGAAAATTCAACGACTCGGTACATTACTCAGTCCTAATCCCCTTTACCTATTTCACCCATCCCCCACCCCACGTCCCCTCTGGTGACTGATTTCAGATAGCAAGCAACATTACAGAGCAATAGGAACCACTACGTTTGCTGAACCTACTTGGGTTTATCTCAAAATATCCGCTGTGTGCACGGGGTTGCGACTGGGCTTGGGGTTTTGCTGCTCGTGACTTGCCGCTGGAGTTCTGCCATTTTGCCACCTGTGTGAGGCAGCCCAGTCACCTGACGGCGGAGGAGCTGGTAAGTGTGACAGCACTTCGAGGTTTTCTGTATGTTCTCACTTGCCTGACACCATCGGAATTTCATCGAATATAATCACGTTAAGGCAAAATGTGTTTAAACTGCTAATGGACTGGGTCATTGACTTTAACGATGTTCTCCATCCTACATTTAATTATTGTACAAGCTCCTCTTTAAGATCATGTTTCCTGGGATCAGTTGGAGTTATGTTAAGTATACTTCAGCAGCTAATAATTAGCGAAACAACCCTTTCGTACGCTGGGAGACGTAGATGGTGCGCACTGTCGTGGCGAGGGGGAGGAGGCAGGTGGCTGTGCGTGCAGGCACAAGGCGCATCGCCATGCCGACAACCAGCCGGTGCCACAGAGAAACATTTGGTGATGCCCCAGAGCAGATGCAGGTGGCATCTGAGTCACATAGCACCGTGCTGTGCGGGTCCCAGAGAGAGCACTGCAGGGAGGAAGTGACCCCTGGAAGAAGCTGCTGCTCTTGTGGGGTGGGCACGGAGGGACTCAAGCCATCTTCTAGAGAGGAGAGATGTCCTGAGCCTGGCCCAGCAGGGCTCTGTATCAGTGAGGCCCAGGCGGGGAAGAGGGACCACATTCAACTTGGGGAATTTGAGCAGGATTTAATAAAGGGACTGTTTACCCATGTGGACAGAATTGGGGGGAACTTTAAGGGAGAGTGAGGTATCCCTGGGCTGGTGCCCCTAGGGGCATTTCTACGCTCAGGCTGGGTAGCAGGGGACAGTGGTCCCGGGAACCCGGAGGGAGAATTGCATGGAGACGGCTGCCTAACAGAAGCCACGGAGTAGGTGGAAGGAGGCATCGCCCCAGCGTGACCTGCTAGGGAGGGAGCTGGGGCATCCATGCCCTCGCCCGCTCTCCCCAGCCCTCTGGATCTCCTGCAGCTTAAACCCCATTAGAAACTGAAGTGTAAAGATGCCCAGGCTGGTCTACCTCCTGCACACCAAGCAGGGCAGAGAGTGGACGTGAAGCAAAGAGCAGGCACTCAGCCCGGTCCGCACGGTCTGCAGCCCCTCACCGGTCCGGTCAAAGGCGTTCTTGCTCCAGGGTTCACCTGCGGCACCTAAATCGGGAACAGAGAAACCCACTTGCTCAGGGAAGGGAAGGGCGGAAGGAGGGCAGGGTCTGCTTTCCGAAGGTCAAGTTACAGTGCCCACAGAGTCTCTCACCGGCGGTGGCCGTGCGCAAATCTCGTGGCCCTGATTTTCTCGCGCCGGAGAAAGGGCGATGGTGCCAGGCCTGCGCTCTCATCTGAAGGCTCAGCTGGAGAAGCTTCCGCTTCCCAAATCCTGTGTTTTCTGGCAGTGTCATTCTCTTGCAGCCGCAAGACCGAGAGTCTCATTGTCTTGTGAGTTGCTGGCTGGAGGCCGCCCTTGGCGTCCTGCCAAGCGGCCCTGTCCTTGGTCAGCTCACGAGGCCGGTGAAAAGGACCGTGTCCTAGGCACGCGGACATCGCAGCTGTATGCAGCGTAATTACGGGCACGTGAGCTCAGGCACACATTCGAGCAAGTCACAGGTCCTCCCTGCCCGGGGTGGGGGTGGGGGGCAGGGAGGGATGCTGCAGAAACGTCCAAACAGTAGTAGGAGGGGACCATGGGCCACTTTGACCTCGGAGTCCATCCACCCCCCGATCCCGGGATGTGACAAGCGTTGCCATTAAAGACATCTGAATGACTAAATACCCAACACAAGCTTTTTGTGTGGATGTAAACGTTCTCTCTTGTTTCCTTAAAAAGAGAGGCAAATAAGGATTTTGGTTTCTTGAGGGGCCTGTTGATTCGAAGTATATTATTTCCTTAAGTTGTGGCATCAGAATCCAATTATATTTCTATAAGGAGAGGAGCCAAGGAAAAATCCCAAAAGTATATTTGAGACATCCCTGGGGATTCCCCAGGCCTCAGTAAGAGAAACAGTTACTTCAGAAACTGAAATTTTATTCCAGGGACGTGGCTTTTGATGGGAAATTATCATGGTGGAAGAGAGGTTTTTATATAATAAAAGTAATTTTTTTTGAGACCTTCAGCCAATGACAACAGAAAAAAAAATTAAAAATTCTCAAGTAACTTTATAAAACTCCCTGGAATATATTTGTGAACCGCCAGCCTTGGCCACGACGATGAGAAATATTATTTCAAATCATTAATCTCATTGTGGACCGTTCTAAAGATGTCAGGTTTATGGAGATCATAGCATTTATGTTTTAGGATCTGTACAAAGCATCATGAACAAGTTGAGTTTTGGCTTCCAACATCTACCAGGTTGAACATAATATGTAAGAAATACTACAATTGTTGCCCCGAGAAGACCATGGGAAAGAGTTTGGATAGTAACTAGATATTTTGCTAGTTGTTTTAAAATTGAATTAAAAGCATCTGTCTGTATGCCCTTATGTAACCAGATACCGGTGTGATTAATGAAGCCTCCAATTTTTTTTTCCACTTCATCTGAACTTTTTAATAAAACATATTCATTATTTTCTCAGCTATTTTTTTCATGCACCTGTACGATGCATGCCTTCAACATACTAGTTATAATAAATAAAAGATAAGAGAAGCAGGAGGTATTTTCTCCTATGTTCCACAAATAACTTAATTCTTTAAGCTGTTCCAGGTTTTGTGGGTCCTACTGGGCCAGGCTGTGGCCTCTTCCTATGCGACGTCTCCCATCGTTCTGCCAAACGAGTGGTGATGGGTCCCAGAAAATTTGGGAAGATGGCGGTGTCCCTTCCGGTCCTTCCTTGAGCCGTTGGAGCCCAGCCACAATTTCGGGCAACTTTGAGGTCTAGGGAAAGGGACACGTGTGCAGAGAGTTTGCTTGTCAGGATGAGACGAAACATCCCGCGTGTCTGGTCCACAGGGAGGAGGAGGCAGGAGGGGGGGGTTGGGTCCCCTGGGCCCAAGGTACCACCTCTGTGCCATCAGGAGTTTGCAGTGGGGAGCTCTGGGGTTCTTTTCCTCTCGTGCTAACAACCCCACGGTCTGAGGTTTCAGAACGTCTGAGCCCTTTCCTTCAGAAAGCTTTGCATTTAGACTTGAAAGAAACGATCTAAACAAAGCTGAGGGAGATGTTGAACCAAAAAGCATCTTAATTATTTGTCTGCACTGGGATTCTCTCGGGGAGCCCCATCCGGAGGGCGCGTTGGTGTGAGAGCCTCTGCACGGTGCCTCTGGAGATCCTGCGGAGAAACCGGGACGCTCGCTCTGGACGAGCTGGTGGTGCCGTGGCGGGTGCAAGGTCGCCCCGGAGAGGTGTCTGCGTGCTGGGGAAGCCCGCCCAAGAGACTGTACCCAGTCACCAGATCCAGTCTGTGTGGAGCGCCCCTGGCATAGACCACGCTGTGCGTGGTGCCCTCCGGAGGCGAGCAACGTGATGCCCCGTAGAGTCCCAGGTAGGGAGGTTGAAGCGGAAGTGGGACCCCATCACAGGGCTTGGGCTTTGGCCGGGGCACAGGGGGCCGTGGAGAGGGAGGTGGGGAAGGACAGCAGGCGGAGAGCCCCACTGTTAGTGCTGGGGGCAGATCTAGTCTGCGTACAGGTGACTGGGGACCGTGTGCTGTCATGTCCCCAGACATGGGTGCTGCGCTGTCCTGCCTGGGTGGCAGCTTTCTTTTCGGGACGGAGGCTCCCGTTCTGCAGCTTCCAGAAACGCTGGCTCCTACCCAAGGCCCACAACGGAGCCCTTTTCCACAGACTGCCCTTGGAAGCTGCTCCTCGAGGCACCCACACCCGAGGGCTGCTCGCTTCAGGGCTACGATGGCCTAGCCCCCTGGGTCGGGGGAGGGCCATCCCTGCCCCAAGTGTGCCTGAAATCTTCCGCAGCCACATCTGGGCTCATGCCCTCCTTCTGGCCCTCACCCCGCGGCTCGCAGAGCTCAGTGTCCTAGAGCGGAACCCGGCATCTCCCCCCCACCCCTACCTCCGTCTGCTCTGGGTTTCTTCCCGGCTCCTCCCCCTCTTTGTCTGCCGTCCATTCTGCTGCCAGGGGCACCTGCAAGCTTTGGTGACTCGCAGTCACTGCATCTTTCATTTCTAGAAGCCCTTTGGCCCTCTCCCAAATCCGCCCTGCCCCTTTGTACTCTTTTTTTTTATTCCCTGCAGATTTCAGGCTGGCGGTTTATTTCCTCAGCAGTGGGAGGCGCCCCTCTCCGAATCCCAACACGGACGTTTGTAAGGAGTGGGTTCTGCCGTTGGCCCTTCCTGCCCCTTCTGCCTCATCTTACCTAACTCTTCACGTGGCCCTGTGGACGTTCATTCTAATTTTGTCCGACTGTGTCCTCCCCGGGAGGGGCTCCGTGGCTGTTTCTCCGGAGGCCAGTCGGGGCTCAAGTCAGCTCTCTTTCTCACCTGAGCTTCCCCCGAGGGGCCAGGGAAGGGGTGGGAAGGGGTGAGGCACCAGGGAAGGGGTGGGAAGGGGTGTGGGCCTCACCATCCTCAAAAGAGGATGTGGACTAGAGTGGGAACTCCTCAGAGGTCCTCAGGGTGGTTTGAGATTCCTCCTCTGGGTAATTCTAGAATGCAGCCTGGGGCTCCCTGTTACCATTTCAATTCTCTGCTTTTAAGGGGATATCTACTTTGTGGAGCTTTATTTTTTTATCTTTTTATTTTTTTACTGTTTTCCATCAGAGTCAATCCCAATAGTTGAGCTGCCATTGGAATTTTTCCTCTGGATCTTCCCTACCGACCGATATGCTTTCTTGCTGGTAGTGGCTACGTTTTCAAATTTTCAAATTTAAATTGCATGTTTATATTGAAATGTAAACGCTTTAGATTAACCTTAAAATTACATTTCATTTTATTTTATTTTTTATTTTTTCAACGTTTTTATTTATTTTTGGGACAGAGAGAGACCGAGCATGAACGGGGGAGGGGCAGAGAGAGAGGGAGACACAGGATCGGAAACAGGCTCCAGGTTCCGAGCCATCAGCCCAGAGCCCGACTCGGGGTTCGAACTCACGGACCGCGAGATCGTGACCTGGCTGAAGTCGGACGCTTAACCGACTGCGCCACCCAGGCGCCCCACATTTCATTTTAAAACGTATATTTCCAGCATATATTCTTTTAACATCAAGCATAAAACATGGTCTTTTGATTTCCAATCGTATAGGAGGAGGACATTAATTAATCTTAGACTTTCTTATCCTCCTGGGATTCTGAACCCCTCAAAGGGTTGAAGACATTTACTGTCACAGAGGAGAAATCTGAGGCCCACCTGCCTGGCTTTTTATAAGTGACTTCTTTTCCTTTTCCCTTGTTTTTGTTTCCTGTATGGGTGCTTGCCATATCTTTTCTTATTAATCTTTACAATTTCAGGCTTTTAGCAATGTATACATGCCTATGAGGAGTGTGTGTGTGTGTGTGTGTGTGTGTGTGTGTGTGTGAAAATCCAGGTTTTTGCTGGTGAGGAGCCCTTTTCGACTTGAGGTTCAAGCTTTTCCCCCATCTTTTGGAAGATTTATTCTGCAGCTGTTTTTTTCTGTTTCATTTATTCTGGCTTTCTCTTCATGAAAAGCAATTGTCTGCATATCCAATCTCCTGCCATTCTTAGCTGTCACATTCTCGCTCACTATTTTAATTGTTTGCTTCTTTTTTTCTTTTTTTTCTGGATTCTCGTCCCTCGGAAGGACATAAATCCTTTGCCCGCTGATTTGCTGTTTTCTTGCGGGGTCACTTCCCTCACTTAGAGCCTCTGGTCCTGTTTTATTCAGCGTCAACGTTGTTTCTTCCCCTTGATTTGTTCCTTGACTCCCCTTTAATTATTCACTGCCTTCCTCCTGTTGGTTATTCATTCATCCTTCATCTCTTGTTTCTGAGGGTCCTTCTCTTATTTTTTTAAAGACATGTTTTTTTTTGGGGGGGGGCTCCAAAAAAGGCTGTTCAACTTCATTGGTTTATTTTTGCAAGTTTTTAACATATTTTTAAAAGTGCTCTTTTTGGGGCGCCTGGGTGGCGCAGTCGGTGAAGCGTCCGACTTCAGCCAGGTCACGATCTCGCGGTCCGTGAGTTCGAGCCCCGCGTCGGGCTCTGGGCTGATGGCTCAGAGCCTGGAGCCTGTTTCCGATTCTGTGTCTCCCTCTCTCTCTGCCCCTCCCCCGTTCATGCTCTGTCTCTCTCTGTCCCAAAAATAAATAAACGTTGAAAAAAAAAATTAAAAAAAAAAAGTGCTCTTTTTTATATTGGGGGTTCTTGTTTTTTTAAGAGCACCGTATCTTTGGGGTTTTGTTTTTCTCTTCCCTCATTTTTGAAAGCAGAAAGGTGTCTCCAGATCTGGTAAGTGGTCACAAGAGATCAGGTGGGTTCCACCATCCCCAGTGCTACTAAAATGGGTATAGTGGACACAGGTGTGTGTTAAGAGACCGGCAGCCCGGCCTGAGGGGTGGAGAGGGAGCCCTGGGCCACCGGACAGGCGTGTTCCTTCCTGGCAGATGGCCTCACTCTACTCATCCATTCGATTATTCCCTCATCGAGCATTGATTCCGTACTTCCTCCGTATACTGCATTTCACTTGGTGCCGAGCCTGGAAATAAGACAGTTAAGGCTCCTGCCTGCGTGGAGCATCTATTACCTTAGAAGGAACAAATATAAAAAAAAAAAAAAAAAACAAAACTACGTAGCTCAATTATGTAGTGAGATAGGTCACAAGAGCTACTCTACCCCAAGCTAGCTTCGGATACCAAGCTCTCTGCTCTTCCTTGGACTCGCAGCCCTTCACAGGGTATGGATTCTTGATGGAAACACAATTCCTTCAGTGACACCCTGGTGTCACTAATATTCTGCCGGTGTCTTCAGGTAAGACTCCTCTCCTTGAATTTTGCGTGGTGAAGCAGCTGAATGAACCATAGGTGCTTTCAGTGGAGGGCATCTTCAAAATGTTGATCTAGAGAGGACAGGTGCCTTCTAATGGGAATGTTCCCTGTGTGTGCCCTGAGTCACCCACAGCTTCAGCCTGCACCGGTCAAGTGCAGTGGGTACGGGAGGGTGATACACGTGTTTTCTTCTCTATTTTTAGTTTTCTTTTTCACTTTGGGTTGCGTTTTGGGGAGATGAGTAATTAGACACCTGTGCTGAGATCACAGCTTTGCTCAAAAGGTTTGCTTCTTTCTTTCTTTCTTTCTTTCTTTCTTTCTTTCTTTCTTTCTTTCCACTAAGGATCCAGCAGCCACCTTCTCCATCATTGCCAAAGACAATGACCATTCATTTCGAAGAATTTTAGGAGTTGTAGAGCAGAGCCGACTGTGAACTGTGGTTCTCCCTCTAGCCCCTGCCCTCCCCTGAGTCTCACATCGCTCATTCATAAACAGAGGACTGTTGATCTGGGTATTAAAGCTGGAAAGGATCATGGGTTTTTCGTAGTTTACTTGAGAAAGAGCTTCTATCAGAAGGAAAGTGTCAGTTGGGGGGAGAGAAGAAAGCAAGAGGACAATCAGAAAAAGGCAGAAAAGTGAGAAGAGAGCAGGAGAGGAAAGGAGAGCGAAGTCAAAGGCAACGCCTGGATGGACAGAGCAGGGGATGGAGGGCCGGAGGTCAGGGTCACGAGGAAGGACCCTCAGTAGAAACAGTAGTGCTTCAGCTAACGCGTCGGCGCCTATTCTGCACGAACTTTAAAAGCAAAGGCACCGTATTCCGCAGTTCTAATGGCAGATTACCTCATGCCCTCGGTTCTTGTTTCTGCCATGATTTTCAGATGTAAGATTTTTTTTTTTAATTTAAAAAAAAAATTTTTTTTTCTCAACGTTTATTTATTTTTGGGACAGAGAGAGACAGAGCATGAATGGGGGAGGGGCAGAGAGAGAGGGAGACACAGAATCGGAAACAGGCTCCAGGCTCCGAGCCGTCAGCCCAGAGCCCGACGCGGGGCTCGAACTCACGGACCGCGAGATCGTGACCTGGCTGAAGTCGGACGCTTAACCGACTGTGCCACCCAGGCGCCCCTCAGATGTAAGATTTTAACGACGCCAACATAAGTAATGTTTTCTCCCTCCCTTGCTCAGTCTTTTGGCAGTGACTTGCGCTGGGATGAGGAGGATCTGGTTTTCATTTGGATGCCTTCTTCTTGTCAGTTCTGTGGGTTTGTCCCTGCCCTTACAGATGCTGGTATTTATTCTGCAGAAATTATATATTTTTGGGGGGATTACAAAATTTGAACCGACATTCCTTTTAGCCCAATGATCTCCACTTTTAGTATGTAAGTATTCACATGCTCTGATAGGGGATCTTTTCATTCGCGAAGCATGTTTGGAAAATTTTTGTTCTAGGGTTGATCCGTGGAACCACCCTGGTTTTCAGGTTCTGTCTGGCCTCCTTGGTGACTTCTGGTTGTGTCTTGGCAACAATTATGGAGGTAAAGGGGGTTGAATGTGTCAGGGAAGAGGGCTTGGTGGTCTATACAGTTACGTTGCAGGGCTTAGAGGGGGTCTTGGCCCAGAAGGGGAGCAATGGCTGATTTCGTATGTTCACGGGCATCTGGAAGAGGCCTGAGCTCCTATGGTCACTTGGTTTTGCTCCAGTCCTCTGGGACAGCGCCTTCCTCCATGGTTGGCTGCTTCCTGGAGGTGCATGCCACAGCCTGGCACCTAATTTGTGTGTGGATTGGTAGTACCTGCCCTCCCTGGGCTTTTCATCCCAAATAGCTCTTTTTGGAGGTAGAAGACAGAGGGACTCATCCAGACTCTGACACCTTCTTCCACGGGTAGGCCTTGAAGAGGGCCAGCTGTGCCCATCCTGGTCTCCGTTCTCATGTGTCAGAATGAGGTAGGCAGTATCGCGACTTCCAAAAATGTCTGTGATTCACCTTCCTTCCATGTTTTGGCCCCAAAGAGAGTCATGCGCAGTGTTAACCTTATATCACTATTTTCCCATGAGAAAGGAGGTTAGGACAAATTCTGACGTGCTCTGGATTTGGGCGAGGGGCTGGAGGGTTGGCCTGGTGATAAAGTCTGCTGAAGCTCGAGCCGAGGACCCCACGTGGGGTCACTGCTCAAGGAAGTCACTCTATTCCTCATCTAACGACCGTACTGTAAGATTTCAGTGGTAGAGAAAGCACACGCGAGATGGAAATTAAAAACATGGGGGAAAAAAAGGCTGCTGCGAGAGAAAAATCAATTGAAGCCCAACCAGGGTTATGCACAACTTACCTGTTCCCCAGGTGAGGGACTTTCTCAGTTTTAGGGAAATTTGTATGCAACCAACTCACATCAGAAGCTTTAAAAAAGCCATTAATTTTGGCATTATTTTTCTGTTTCAAAACCAAAGTGAGGATTATAAACAGTTTAAAGAGTTTTAAAATGCTAGCACCATCCATCAGAGACCCCAGTGAATACCCAGAAGAATATGAAAATGGACAAGGTTCCGTTTCATTCCTGAAAACTCCCTGAACCTTCTACTTTTTTCCTGCCTTGATGTTTGGTGCCTATGAAAGGCAAGTGCCTCCAGAGACTTCTCTAAGGGGGCTGACTGGAAGTAAAGCAGATTGGGTGAAGGAACTGACTTGAGTTCTTTCCGTGTTTGTGATGGTGGGAAACTGACTTCTAGATAATCTCACAAACACATAGAAAACATAAAAAGAGGCAAAATTATGCAGAAGCACATGAATTATGTAGATGATGGAAAGCCTATGCAAAACATGATATGTGCACATAATAGCATATTTCCCTAGGGGCTAATTGCATCCTTTGGGTACCTTTTGAAGCATCTGAATATTCAGAAGAAAGCAAATTTATTATAATTTGAAAAATACCACAATAAATAAGGCTGAAAGTATAACGCACATTGTATTGGAAACCGGAAACTCCCAATCTGGCCATTTCCTCCAGTTTGACCAAAGCCCAGAGCTACCAAGCACAATCAAACCCTAGCAATGCACGCGTGCTGGTGTTTCATATTCTCCAATTTTTTTTTCTTCCCAGCTATACAGGTTGTGAAAACCCACTCAGTCATTCAACAAATATTTATTTGTTGGCATGACAGCATTCGTTCATTTGTTTGGCCATCCAAAAAGCATTTCCTGAAACCTATAATGTGCCCTTCCTCACCGAATTTGTGACATAATATAGGAGTTGGACCATGGAGAGAAAGGAAGACCACCCAAATGAGAACAAACAAAAGGTGTTTGCTCAGGGTTTGCCATAGGGAGGGTCTCAGCCTCCATCACTTGCATTTGGACTCAGAGACTCAGAGGCAGCCACCGGAGCAGGAAAGTTTATAGCGACAAAGGGATGGCCTCAGGTGGGCCTGCCTGGAAGCTGCTGGCCTGGGGAGCCTGGAGGCAGCTTGCTAGAAGCACAGCATCCTATGTGATTCACTTGGGGAACAGAATTTGGCCTCCTCTGGTTGGTCCCGAGTTGGAAGCAGGAGCAAAGAGGAAAGAAATTGGCAGTTCCCGACCGCATCCTGGCCGTTCTGGGCCAATGGCAGCCAACACTGTGGTTCGGCTTCCCAGGTTGGACACTGCAGAACTCGTGGGTCACCTTTCTATTTTATACATGGTCTGGCCGTTGTCTACTTATGTAGACAAGTCTCCCAAGACTAATCACCCGGGACTTGCCCCACAGAAGTTCGGGGGACTTGAAGGCACAGGAGGACCCCCCAACTCCCACCACAGAAGACAGAGCAAATACAAGCTGCCCAAGGTGTAGGGTGACAAGGGGGTAGACTGCTCAAATACCTTGTATTAGTCAGCTCGGCTGCTGTAGCAAGTACCTCAGACTGGGGGATTCAACAACAGCGATGTGCTGGCTCATGGTCTGGAGGCCGGAAATCCCGAAATGAGCCTCAGCAGGGCTGGTTCCTCCTGGGGCTGTGAGGAGAATCTGTTCCAGGCACCCCCTCCTGGCCTCTGGTGGCTTCAGACGTTCCTTGGCTGGAGGATGGCTGTCTTCTTCTTGTGGTTTTACATCATTTTCCTTTTGTGTGTGTCTGTCTCTGTCCAAATTTCCCCTCTTTCTAAGGATGCCGGTCACATTGGATGAAAGCCCACCCTGATGACTCTGTCCTCCCCTGTTCAGATGCAAAGACCCAGTTCCCAAATAAGATCACATCCATGGGTACCAGAGGTTGAGACTCCAGCATCTTTAGGGCAACTCAATTCAACCCATAGCACACCTGAAGGAAGTTCCGTCTACTCAGAGCCTGGCATTAAAAAAAAAAAAAAAAAAAAAAATAGCCAGTTCTAGGGCCTCATTAGTATTATAAAATACTAATATAAAATGGGTTAAATGGGTATTAGAAAATAAATATTGTATCTACAAGAGCTATTTAGTTCTAAACCAGAAGACTTCATTAGAACTATTTGAAACTTTTTCAGGGCACCTGGGTGGCTCAGTCGGTTAAGCTTCCAACTCTTGGTTCCGGCTCAGGTCACAAGCTCACAGTTCATGGGTTCGAGCCCCGTGGGTTTTGTGCTGACAGCACAGAACCTGCTTGAGATTCTCTCTCTCTTCTCTCTGGCCCTCCTCTGCTCCCTCTCCCTCTTTCTTACTCTCTCTCTCTCTCTCTCTCTCTCTCTCTCAAAATAAATAAATAAACATTTGAAAAAAGAACTATTTAAAACTTTTTACCAGTAAGAGCTAGATGGAGATCATTCCTCTTCCCATTTAGAGCAATTTGTGAGTAACTAGTCATAATTGTGGACCTCCGAGGAGAGTTGAAGTAGAGGGTCGCAGAGACGCTGGTCCTTGGGGGTCTTCATGCATTCATGAAGAGTGGCACACAGAGTAGATGCGTTCAGCATTGTTTCCATTTCAGGAAATTGGTCTTTGCATCTGAGTCAGACACGACCCTACATGTAAAAGCAGCCCACGATTTTCATCCAAGGAATGGGGGAACCTGCCTTGCCAGTTACATTTTAGGGGAGATTTTCAACAAAAAGCAGAGATCAGAGGAAGGAGCCGCCTCCTGGAAAGAAAGGCCTGGATCCTTTTAGGCGGTGGGGGTCGAGGCAAAGATCCCAGGCCAGTGAAAACTGTCTTCAACCCCCTCCTTCCTAGTGGAGTAGGTGCATACAAACGCATATATACACGCATGAGCTCACCCATGTGCACACAAACACACAAACACACAAATTCACACGCACACAGGATGTCTGCTGCTTAAGTGAAGCAATAAACATTTCTAGGCAAGCCACGGTTTACCATTGTTCCAGGGTCGTGAGACTCTGTTGACAGTGTTTTCTCAGCACGGGTGACTGATGTCTCTCCTTGTCCCTCCTCGGGGGCCTTGTTGTTAGCGTTGGTGGGGCAGGGGTGTGTTCCGAATTCTTTTTGCTGGACACAGAGACAGTCTCTTGTGACCTCTGATGGCCTCACAAATGGGCAGTGGCTTTCTGTGGCCAGCGCTGCTTGCAGATGGTGAGATTTGTTTTGGCTGTGATAATAAACAGACCCTCACCGTTTAGAGACCATTTTCTTCTAAGCAATGAGCCATGAGCTAATGTAGTTTGGTCCTCCTCAAAAAATCTCTGCTGGCAGAAGGCAAGAAGCTACCTTCTGACATCTGGATGTTAATGCCTTTGGTCACTGGCTGGCACCGGCCCCTTCACTTTGGAGCGGGGTCCAGTGCACGCGGTGTTGGGGGCTACGTGAGTGCAGGCGCCTGCCTGCATTTCACTCCTCTCTGATGGGAACCAGGGCGCACAGCCTCGGCCCAGAATTATTGATGACGCGTTTTAAAAAAATAGGCTGAAGGCATCTCTTTCTTCCCTCTGAGGGGCTCAGAGATCCCCAAAGTAAAAAGCTTGACTACTTCTTCCTTCCCAGTTGTGATGAAAGTAGGGATTAGTGGGATGTTAGAGGCAAAACCTCATCTATGAAGTTATAAATGAATAATTCTAATTTCTATCTGAGTTGTGAGAAATCAGTTTGTTTTACATAGAAATGCAATACGTTCTTGATCTCTATGTATGCGATTAGAATTTTTCCCTCTACTTGGTATTTGTTTCATTATGGAATGAAATTTTGAGCTTATATTTTCAGATGTATTTCACTTCATGCATTTCAATGTCTGTTTCCCCCAAATCTCTGCTGCTATAGAACACACGATTCCTATCTTTTTTTTCCACATTAGCTTTAGGATGTGGAAAAGTAGGTGGAGATGATTTCTTTAAGATTCTGACTCTCATTGGAGTAGACACCCAACCTTCTCATGAATGTATTTGGAGGAATGTGCCAATTTTTAAGATAAATGATGATTGCTTAGCGCTGCTAAGAAAAATGGAATTGCCATGCCGGCCTCAGCATCACTACATAGATGAAGCTTCATAGTGGCAACGCAATGCTGTTGAAAATACCCACTCCATGAAGGGCGATCAAGGTTACAAGTTCAAAGAGAATGCGGATTTCAGAAGGGAGCAGAAGTTCTGGCTTACGAAGAGGGATCAGACTGCCCTGGGATTGGAGGACAGGGGTCCGAGAGGACGATCTGAGCAGCTGGTCAGCATGGGTTCTGCCAGGCTTCCAGTGCGTCAGGACTTGGGGTACAGGGTTGGGGGGGGCCGTGGACCCACAGGCAGATTGGCCCCAGCTCAGGGCATCACAGACACGGTGACAAACAGACTCCAGTATCGACCATTTCAGAGTCAGGAAGTCTGGGAGCAAAGTGATTCTAATTTCAGCATACATGTGTTTCACTTTTTCCTTTTTAGATGCATGAGGGTGTTGGGGGTTGCCGGGGCGCCATCTTGTTCTTATTCTCAGAGCCTGCAAGGATACTTTCTGTGGGTGGTATGCGGGCGGCAGTGAGGACACAGAGAGCCCTGGAGAGACAGAGAAGCCTGGCTATGCTGGTGTCAGGGGGGGCGGTCAGAGGGGCCCAGTTAAGGGATGAATTTTGCATAGAAAGCATCATAATCCACTTCGCCATTGTCCAGAGGTAGATTATCCAATTTGTGGCTTCCGCAAATCTATTTCTTCTCCCATTGCACTCTTTGGCCACTGCCCTGTTCATTAGCACCTCTTCTAGAGGAATGGGGAATTGGGAGAAGGCAGTTGATTTATATTTCAGCAGCCTCCTTGGCTCAGGGGGCAAAAGCACTGTGCTAATGAAGCTGAGGTCAAAGGTAGGAGCCCCAGGTGGGCCAGTTAGCTGGGCCTCCGAATAGAGCCCCAGCCTGGCCCACTGGTCTGCATGTGCATTTTTGCTGGTTGAGAATAGTGGGGAGGCATCAGCATAAATCTGGGCCACTGGAAAAATAACCCCATCCTGGGCGGGGGGGGGGGGGCAGGCATTTTGGTAGAGCAGGTTGGGGTAGTTGGGTGTGATTTGTAAAAAATCCTGTATTTTCAATCACCACAGATGATTTGGGCTCTGTGGTCAGTAGACCTTTCTAAAGAGTTTCAATATTTAATAAGCTGTGTGCTGTGTATATCAACCAGGACAGCCTGATTGCTTTCTCTGTCTGCCATTAACTTATTTCAAAATGACCCTGCCCTTTGCATTGGGATGGAGGCGATTTCATTTGGGGAGCTGGAGTCCACATTTTTATATTTATGCATCTTTTTATTGAGGAAGAAGGTATTTATTAAGCAGTTACTATGCAGCAGGCATTGTACATGAACGAAGGCCTCACAGTTGAGAATTAGTCAGTTCTGCAGAGCAGCTACATTGGCAACCTTTCGAGCATTTTAAATAGGTTGAGTCTTATCAGAGAAGTATAGATTCGGTTGATAATCATGGGAGTGCAACGAACCCACGGAAGACCCAATATTTCTGAGTCTGGGCAACAGAGAAATGCTTGGCAGTTTGAGGCCAGGTTTACACAAGTTGTATCAAAGCCCAGTAGCCGGGTCTCTGATGGCCAGGTGGTGTTTGCACACACCAAAAGATTTGGCAAGAGAACAGCGTGAGGCAGGTTGAATGCAGTCAAGTACCTGGGTGTTTAAAAAATGATCAGTAGCTCTTTTGCCCCCACGTATTTTGTGGGGAGAGACACTTCAGGTGAGCTGTTCTCCGAAAATGTCTTTTATTCCAATTGGATGATACTACCATTGGGTCTTACTTGTCCCAACGGAAAGCAAACCAGCTGTGTTTCTTCGTCCACGGCCCCAGAGGTGACTAGTCTGGAGTCTGTAGGGATAAGAGGCGTTCCCGGGACATCCAAGGATCAGGTAGGCTTGGCTCGGTGATACGCAATGGTCTTAAGACTCTGTCTGTCCTTGAAGATCCTAGAAAGAAGGATTTGGACATTTAACATTTAGGCGAAGAGAGGAACCAGAGCTGAGCTGGGAGACCCAGTGTCGGCTCGCAGTTTTGCGAAATCATGGCTCCGTGAGGGCTGGGAGTGAGGCCCTCTGTTTGCAGCTGTGGGACGAGGTAGGGAAGGGAGAGCCCGGGGGCTGACAGACAACGGACAACACTCGGAGACCGAAGATGTGCCGTCTGAGAGAGTGAAGCTGGTGGACCGTACGTGCGATATAAATACCGAGTGCAGTCAGTCGTGCTCTGAGGCCTGTGCTGTGCTGGAGCCCACGCTATTGCTTGTTCCGGAAAGTCCTTCCCTCGTAGCTTGTGAGGTTAGCTGGTTGGCAGCTTCCCCACCCTCCTGTGTAGACAGCCTCTTTTGTGCCTCTGCCAAGGACAGCCCTGGGCTGGCTCAATGACCTCAAGTCTTGCACAGGTGGAGCTGGTCACCTCTAGATTGACCAAGGAGAAGAGTCCGGTAGCCTGGCCTCCATCCAAGAAGTGCATCTCTTCGTGCAAGGACCCTGCTGCCCCCCAGACCGAATGATGCTCCATTTTCCTTCCAGAAAACCCAGGAAGTAACTGGGGCCCAGGCAATGAACACACACACACACAGACACACACACACACACACACACACACACACACACACACACACAGAGTCAGCTCGTCTTCCCCCTCTGTGAATTTTGGATCACAGATCAAGCCCGCAGCGATGCAAGGGTCGGACGAGGGACAGGGATATATCTTTCTTCGGGGATGTTTATAGTTCAAAGGCTCACAAAAGAACATGGTACACAGACCGTGTTGAGAAAAAGAAGGGGGACGGGTCAGCGTCTCCTCCTGAAGCGGGAGAGTGCTACCAACCCTGCGACAGGATTTTCATTTTTCTTTCCTAGACATTGTGTTGTTTCATTAATTTTTTCCTCCAGGGAGGCAGCAAGAGTGGGCAAAGGGAAATATGTGGGGAAATAGCCTTGCTGAGATTAAACAAATCTCTGTCGCCGTGTGTCCATCTGCCCGTCCATCTGTGGATAACCTGTAATTATTAATAATATGAGTGATGTCATGAACATTCTGGCAGGAATGCGGAGCCCCAGAGACCACTCTGGAACCGGTCGGCGCAGGACAAAGCCGGGGAATGATCAGCCGTGTTTGCACGGGAGCTGCGGATAAATCTGGCTCGCTGGCTCGCACCCTGTCTGCAGTCGGACTGGAGCATATTGGGTTTTCTCATAAACTTCCAACGAGATCAGATTGGCGGCATCTCAAAGGAACACCTCTTATATAAAACAAGGTTGAGTACATAATCCAGCAAAAAATGTCATTAAAAGGACACATGGTGTGGAGTGGGGCAACCTTAAATTTACTGAGAACCGAGTGTTTTCGGACAGCGTGCGAGAGAGGCACCCAAGAAGATGACAAAGGCCGGGGGCGGGGGACTACGAGAGACACCCCCAAAGGCCCTGTTTCTGTTTCCCTTTAAAATATTCATGAGGGGCGCCTGGGTGGCGCAGTCGGTTAAGCGTCCGACTTCAGCCAGGTCACGATCTCGCAGTCTGTGAGTTCGAGCCCCGCGTCGGGCTCTGGGCTGATGGCTCAGAGCCTGGAGCCTGTTTCCGATTCTGTGTCTCCCTCTCTCTCTGCCCCTCCCCCGTTCATGCTCTGTCTCTCTCTGTCCCAAAAATAAATAAACGTTGAAAAAAAAAATTAAAAAAAAATAAAAAAAAATAAAAAATAAAATAAAATATTCATGAAATCATCTAGAGAGTAGGAAAAGGAAAGAAGGAAAAGCAATTCTCAGTAAGGGCACTCTCGAAAGAAGCTAGAATTCCGGAATCTTCCAGAAAGACTTTGCAGGACATTCCACACCAGCGGCTGAGCGGCAGAACTGGCACCAGGGCAGACCCACACTTCAGGCTGTGGCTTGGGCTGTCTCTGACTGGGCCAGCCGTGCCCTGGGGAGGGGGAACGGCCAGCCAGCAGCTGCGTAGGAGCCTTTGGTCACGGGGAGGACCCAAGCTGCCGGATCCCAATCTGGCTTCCCCGTGGGGCCCTAGCCCTTGACACATGGGGGTTTTGTTGGCGTTATCCATCGACGGCGTCCCGGCTCCCAGAATAGGAACACTATAGTAGGTGCTCAAGAAAAAAACGTGCTACGTGAGTAAGTCCAAGAATAATCTGTCGCAGGTGTTTGAGTACACATTTGCACCTGGCCCAAGTGTCCCGCCCAATTCAGGGGGCTGCTGGCACGGGGGTGGGGGGGTGGTGTGCTGGGATTAGAGAAAGAAAGGCACTCCTCCCAGGTGACATGAACATCACACAGGGTGCTTTCGTCAGGCCACAGGATTTTCTGGAACTGTTCCTTCAACAATGTCACCACCTTACAGCACCATGAAGGCTGTCCTTGGCAGTTCACCATGTTGTTGACTGAGCAACTGGAGGCTTCACAGCTGCCTCCCAGACAACGCACTCTCTTATGTAGGGGAAAGAACAGCTGATCCCTTTGCGAAACTTTCCTTGTTCCGAAGAAAGAGGAAAAGAAAAAAAAAACCCCAAAACACAACCCAGAAAAAGTGCAAAGGCTAATCTCACTCTGGAATCGATCTTCCATGAGAAACTTGAGAAGATTTTGGCAAATGGCTTTGATGCAGTCTCAGGAAGACGGAAGAGGTTGTCGCAGCTGTGACACAAAAACAGAGCATGCCGAATTCTGCCGGTGAATTCAGACTTTCCTTGGGAACCCGGGGGTGAGGAGGGATGCCGTAGAACAGCGGACGTCCCCCACGGAGACTCCCGATCTCAGTGACAATGAGGACACCACAAACACAACACTAGAAATGAGCATGGCCAGCTTTCACGAGGCAGATCCTGCTGGCCAGGCACTTTCCTGTCATGTTTACAGCAACCCCACAAGGTAAATGCCAGTATTGCTGCGACTTTATAGATGAGAAAACTGGTATTTAGAGAGATTGAGCAAATTGCCAGTGTCACAAAGCTAGGGCGTGGCGGAGCTGGGATTGAAACCGGGTCATCCTGAAACGTGAAGAGAGGGGAGGGCACTGCCTCCAGCCTGTCGACAAAATTAACCGAGACTGAAATGTGACAGCACAGAGACGGGGGGGTGGAGCTGTCCGGTCCTTGGAGGGCCCGGAGAAAAGCATTCATCATCAGGAGGACTGGTAGGGGTTTAGGAAAAGAAACTTAGAAAAATAAAATACTAGCTAACTCCTAAGAACATAGAAGGAGACCAACATGGGAACCTGGAACAGTAACCATCCAGCTGGGCTCAGTACAAAGCACCGTCATCCTCCGGGACGGGCTCCAGGATTCGGTGTCTCCGGGTCTCTCTCTGTCCCCCTCCTCTCCCTGCCCTCTGACCTCCGTGCCCTCCGCCTCCTGAGAGACTCCTCCCTCCCTGCAGGTGTGTGTGCCCGCCCTCCTGGGCCTCAGAGTCACAGAAAGGGCCACCTGGTGGCCCCAGACATCTGCAGGCTCCACTTCCCAGCCAAGGTCATGGTCAGGGGTGGGCGTGGGCCCAGCAGCCCACGGATGAGCCCCAGGCTCCCCTGAGGAGTGTTTTCTCTCTGGTGGCCCATTGTGCCTGAGCTCTAGTCTAACCACAAAGCCCAGGAGTGGGGTGGTGGGGAGGGGTGGGGACCTGAAGATCACAGGGGTCGGAGTGGAGGAAGGGAGTCTGGGAACACCCCCCTACCCCTGACCTCTCACTACTGGAAAGACACCTCTCTTTGTGGTTTAAGCCAGCTGAGTTTGGCTGCTTGTATGCAAAGAAGAAACCCTCCTCCCTGACTCACTTCTGTCTCCTGCAGTCATTGCTTCACCCTGTGCAGCGTCTCCGTGTCTGAAATGCAAACTCGGTCACCGTCTTACTCCCGCTGCCAATGTGGCCCGGCCTCCTTGCTGGGCCTGCGGCGCCCCCATGCTCAGGGAGGGTTTCAAACCTCTGAGCTTTCGCAAAAGTTCGTCTTCTCGGGACGTCCTTTCTGTGCCCACCCCACTCTCTCACATACACGAGGTGACCCCTGCTTATGTGTCCAAAGAACAAGAGCCTTACCCGCAGTCTGTCTCGTTCATGTGAGTTGGGTCCTCCCTCAGGTTCCTCCCTGCACACCCGGGTCCCTGGACCTCCCTCTGCTATGGTGGTGGTCGTGCTCTGTGACGTTTCCACCACATTGCCAGACCCCGAGCTTCTGGAAACAGGGGCCATGCTTGTTTCCCTTTACATCAGTCACATTTTGCAGAACGCCCCACGTAGGGGATGAGGGCTGGCTAGCCATAGGTTGGGTTATACTCAGTTATGGTAACATTGGTAAATTGCCAGAAAAATAAAAAAAGACTTTTCCAAGCTCTTCCAAAGAAAAATGGAGCCCCGTTCAGAAGAAGTAAAAATCAAGATAGCTTCAAGCTTCCCAACCGCAAAATAGCAGGAGAATGGAATAATGGTTTCGTAATTCTTTTTTTTTTTTTAATTTATTTTGAGATAGAGATCGAGAGAGAGAGAGAACTGGAGCAGGGGAAGGGCAGAGAAAGAGGGAGAGAGAGAGAATCCCAAGCAGACATCATGAAGCCCAATGTGGGGCTCGAACTCATGAACCCTGAGATCATAACCTGAGCTGAAATCAAGAGTCAGATGCTCAACTAACTGAGCCACCCAGGTGCCCCTGGTTTCATAATTCTTTTTTTGGTCATGTTTATTTTTATTTTTGAGAGAGAGAGAGAGAGCAGGGGAGGGAAAGAGAGAGAGGGAGACGTGGAATCCAAAGCAGGCTCCAGGCTCTGTCAGCACAGAGCCTGACGCAGGGCTCGAACACAAGAACCGTGAGATCATGACCTGAGCTAAAGTTGGACGCTCAACCAACTGAGCCACCCAGGTGTCCCTGGTCTCATAATTCTTCAAGACAATGTGAGGTGGAGTTGGCTAGGGCGGCCATGACAGAATACCACAGACTGGGGGGCATAATCACAGAAGTTTATTCTGTGGCGATTCTGGAGGCTGGGAGTCCACAGGCTCGGTTTCTCCCAAGACCTCTCTCCTTGGCTTGCCGATGGCCTTGCCTCTGTGCACATGCTTTCCTGTTGTCTCTGTGTGTGCAAATTTTCTCTTCTTATACGGACACCCGTCAGACTGGATCGGGGCCCACTATGGCTGAATGCAGAACCATTTTGAGGTGCCTGGAGTTAGGGCTTCAACATATGAATTCTGGGGACACAATGCAGTCTGTAACATAAACCACGCTATCGTTCTCACACAGGAACAACAGAAAGACCCTGTAAGACTTGCCCTCTCCAGAGCTTGCCTTTCTAGAACACACGTTTCCTCTGAGATCACAGGCAGGCTTTTACGTGCCTGAAATAAAGAAATCTGCAATAAAAATGTAATTGTGGGAAAACACTTTTGCCAACGTGTGAAACTACCTACCATTAAGAGACGAGCAAATATATGGATGGGGGTGGGCGGCTGTGTGTAGAGCGAGAGCAGGTAGGAGCATATGGGGCTGGTGAGTTACCCATATGCGTAACCTACCGGTAAGCTCCAGAGCAACTGAAAAGCCCTCCATGGTCTCTACTTCCTTCTTTCCTCCCCTCTCGTCCGATGCATCAACGCATCGTTGACCTGCTTTGAAATATCGCCAGACTTTGATGGCGTCTCAACGCCTACTGAGATCGCTAGACCCCAGGGCTCTTGGATACGGGTAATGGACTTCTGCCTGGCCCCCTCACAGCCTGGTCTCCACTTAGTGGCCAGAGGAAGTCTTTAAAAGTTTGAGCCAATCACTCAAAATTTAAATTACTTCTCTGCTCAAAACCTTCTTAAAACTTCTCTCTTCTACGCCAGTCCTGCTCTCCCCCTGTTATGGACCAACATCAACTGCCCTCTCCCTGCTCCTGCACTCTTCACTTCCTTGTTGATCCTTAAGAGGCCACACGCATGTCGGACTTTCTCCCTGCCAGGTATCTGCGTTCAGGTCTTGGTTGGAATGAAGGCTTAACCCACCGGCTTCCCTGACTATTTCGGAAAAGAGCCCTCCACTCCTGCTTTGCTTTTCTCTATGGAGCTGACTGCCATCTGCCCTACTCCTGTGGTGTCCGTCTTCCTCTGCTAGACTTTCAGGGCTCTTATGAGGACTTTTCTTGGGTGCAAATGAAGAAGGTGGAGAATGCCACCTCTCATCCTCCATCAGAGGTGACATAAGGACAATGTCGATGAGATGCTAATAAATCCTGTAGATGTTAACCAGTTTAAACGTATGTATGATGGTTTAAGATTACAGTAGTGTTAATCGTGGAATGTTACCTTCCAAACAATTTTTAAGTGTTAGATCCAGATAGACTGTGGTCACCGGATCACAAACCATCAGCAATGAGGCTTCTCTAAATGATGATAACAATGGATGGTATTCGTGATTATATCGGTGACCACGAGGGGTTAAATTCCCCTATCAAGAAGTCAAGTCTCTGGTTGATGGAAAACTAAACTCTACAGGATGTTGCTTACTAGACATCCATCGACACAGAAGGAAGGATTAAAAACAGAGAAGGAAAACAGATAAGGCATACTTAATTTAAAAAATTAGATAAAAGGTCAATGTCTCTTGATAAAAATTTTAAAAATAATGAATACATGACATTAATTAAACTTCTTGTATAGGGTCAACTAATATAGCATCAAGGCATTTTAAATAAAATCTGTTAAAAAGTAGCAGTGGAGATGGTTGGGTAATAAAAAACCCACAATTATAAGAAGAGACATTAATTCACTAGAAGCAGGAACACAAATAAAATGAGGGCAGAGGAAAAGTTGTTAATATAAATAAAAAGAGCCAGCAGATATAGGCAGGACTCTTCTGCTAAAGCAGGAGTTACTCATCTTTATGAAAACATTTTCTGTAACAAGGGAGGATATAAATAAAAATGATCAGATCTTCCAATGAAAAGATTACCCTTTGATCCAAATACAAAGCAAATGGACACTAAACAAAGCCCTGAAGAAAATCTAAATGAACTTCAAAGAGCAGAAGCTTTCAGAGGCTTCATTCCTTTGCAGGCAGTGGGAAAAAAGAACAGAAATTACAGAAATGAGAAATATATCCAGGACCTGGGCTTTGAAAATAAGGGCGAGACCGATAACACCTGTTCATCCCTGGCAAATGTAACCTAAGAACCGAAAGTCAGTATGAACCAAATTAGAAACGAAAGTGGGGTGGGGGGATAAATAATAACAATGGCTTTTAGGGGCTTCTCTGCTCAGTTGTCTCTTCCCAGGTTCCCCGTGGTGGTCCCTGAGCATGGGGATCAAGGAACTGGGCAGGGTGATAGTCGGGGGGCCAGGGCTCTAGGCTTTGCTTAGCTCAATGTCATGGGGCCATTTCCCCCTTGGATGCCATCTGACTTCAGGTCTGGATGCCTGTGTCCGGACAGGCTCTTTGGGGTCAGGCCCAGCTCTTGTTCCAGAAGGAGAGGGAGGTGGTGTGTGTCTGGATGAGTGTTTCCCTACTTCACGCGGGGTCTGTTCGTGTTGCCGAGTTCGGAGAAGGGAGTATTCCATGTGTCACTGTGAGTGTGTCCCTCATCTTCCATCATGGAGTGGAAGATAACCACCCAGATGTTAGCCTGTAATCTGTTCTTAAATTTTACGAAGGGCCAGTTCTCGTTTTTATGCTTCAGCACGAGCGCTGTAACAAAATACCAACAACAGACGTGTATTTCTCATAATTCTGGGGGGTAGAAGTCTAAGAGCAGGGTGCCAGCGTGGTTGGTGTCTGGGGAGTGACCACTTTCTGGCCTGTGGATGGCCGCCTTCCCGGTGAGTCCTCAAGAGGGTGGATCTCTCCATCCAACCAGCCCTGCCGTGTCTCTTCTTATTAGGGTAATGATCCCATCATGAAGGCCCACCCTCATGACCTCATCTAAACCCAGGTACTTCCCAAAGACCCCACCTCCAAATCCCATTACACTGGGGGTTAGGGCTTCAATGTATGAATTTGGTGGTGGGGGGGGGGGGGGAGACATAATACATAGAGAGCAAGTGTGTTCTGCCATTTTGGCTTCCATACACATTTAAGGATGTATTCTGTTTTTAAAATTATTTTTAATTTAAAGGGAGAGA
Source organism: Herpailurus yagouaroundi (assembly GCF_014898765.1). NCBI lineage: Eukaryota > Metazoa > Chordata > Mammalia > Carnivora > Felidae > Herpailurus > Herpailurus yagouaroundi. The sequence continues at coordinate 63,990,685 of NW_024412404.1, forward strand.
GAGTGCGAGTGGGTGAGAGGGGCAGAGAAAGAGAGAGAGAGAGAGAGAGAGAGAGAGAGAGAGAGAGAATCCTAAGCAGACTCTAGCTCCGCTCGTGTGTGCGGGTGTTTGCAGCTCTCGGAAGGCCAAACGCCACCGCGTGGCAGTTGACAAGTGACATCGACGACTACGTACCAAAGAGGTGCCAGCTGGCGATCGGGGTGCGGGCGGCCGCCGTGTTGCCGGTGCCCCCCCGCGCAAAGGCACGGGGCGCACCCTGCACGGACCCCGGCCGCGCTCCCGGGACCGAGGCGCAGAGCCCGGCGCTGGGGCAGTGGCGGCCCGGGGGGCAGGGCCGTCCCCTCTCTCTCCCTCTTTGCAGACACAGGTGTCCGGGCGGCGCACCGGGCAGGCGGGCTTCAAGCTCGGAGCCACCTTTTTCCTCTCCTGCCCGGGTTTTAGGCGGAAATAACCGACGTGCTCTGAGGCACCTTTCGGTACCTGGAGAAGCAGGTGCCTCGCGTGGCTTCCGCGCCCGGCCTCGCTCCGCTCCGTCTGTTACAACTTGCGGGGCAGGAGGCCTGGGGCGCGGGCTGGCTGTGCCCGGGAGATTCGGGGAGGCTCGCCCTGCCCAGAGAAGGAGCCTTTCTGCTGGTCCTGGCTGCCCCCACCTCCGGCCCCAGGCTTTTGTGTCGGGGCTCCTGGTCCCCGGGGCCCCAGCCCGCGCGCGGATCAGGCTGCGGCCCGACTTTGAACTCCCCACCTCAGGGCCCTTGTAGCCAGTCGACAGCTCACTCGACTGACCTCCTTTTAAGCCTCCGCGGGTCGTCTCGCTCCACGCGTGAGCTTGATCGTTCCTCGCCTGCTCGCCTGGTCGGCTGCCGTTGCTCCCGGGACGTTTCTCGCCAGCTGCGCGCAGCCCTCCGAGCGCTGAAAGGGAGCAAGGCCAGGGGCGGGCCGAGCAGACGTGTCGTGCTCTCTGGCTGACAGGGATCCCCAAAGGGGAAATGCGAGCGGGAACGCACACTGGGGGCGTCGGGGCTCTGCTGGGAAACGTGCACCGCGTCTGAGCGCGGCGTGGGCCCCAACCTGCCCGCCGGCCTCTCCCGGCAGGTGGAGGTGCGCGTGTGGAGGGCCGCCGAACACGGGGACGTGTCCTCATGCATCACAATTACAGAAACACCTGTGCTAAATACCTTGGTGCGGGTCGGTCGTGTGAACTCACGGGGTGTCCGACCGCCTCCGAATTTCTCATTTCTGTGCTGTCAACAAGCCGCAGGTGTGCACGGCGTGAGCCGGGGAGGCTGTGGTTTGCAGGTCTGGGCTGACAGACCCACATCCAGAACGCATCTGTCCCCGCCGGCTCCGTGCACCCCATACATAGTCCCGTGGTTACAGAGGGCTCGGAGGCCGTTTGTCATGCCAGCCCCGCCTCTCGGCCTCTGGAATCCGGGGAAAGGAGGTGAGAGCAGAAGGGAAAATGCGTGGAGAGGCTGGAGCTCCTCCGGCCCTCGGGTGGGGCTGGGGCTGCCTGAGGCGCGAGCTGAGGGAAGGTGGGGAAGCCCCCCAAAAGCTTCCGGTAACAGAAGTGACAACCAAGGGCAGACGGGCCTGTGGCCACCTCTGGCCTGCGGACCAGATCTGCACTACTTGAAAGAGTGTCAAGGTCTTCACCAACATTAGAGGTCAAGCGCGTTCACCAAGTAAATATCCATTTCTGGCTTCTTTCCAACCGTCAGCAGTCTGTCCCGGGGGACCCCCATCCCTGTTTAAAGCTTGAGCTTCGCACCCCCCACCTTTGTAAACTGCACACCCTCTTTGGTGGCTTCGTGTGCTTTGTCCTTCACGGGGCCCACAGGTGACTCGGGGGCAAATGGCTAAGAACGCTGTTCCTTCCATGTCCACACAGGCGGCCTAGTCCATAAATGGCATCCCCCTCTGGATGACAACCTCTAAGAAAGGGCTCGGGAAATGCTGCAACAGGGGCGCCTGGGTGGCTCAGTCCGTTAAGCATCCGACTCTTGGTTTTGGCTCAGGTCATGATCTCATGGCTTGTGAGTTTGAGCCCCGTGTTGGGCTCTGTCCTGACAAGGAGCCTGCTTGGGATTCTCTCCCTCCCTCCCTCTCTCCCTCCCTCTCTCTCTCTGCCCCCTCCTGCCCGTGCTCTCTCTCTCTCTCTCACAATAAATAAACTTTAAAGGAAAAAGAAAAAAAATGCTAGAACAGACCCCACCCTTGCATTTTGCACACTGAATCCGTGCAGAAAATTGCCCTTGAGTCGATCCTAATGCGGAAATACAGTGTTGGGAATTCTCCGATGTTAGCATTCTGGATTGATACCCGGGTGATTTTTAGTAGGTTAGTGGTGGAAGCCACTGGTGCTTTTGTAACCCCCCCCCCAGAGTGTTCCCCTGCATGACTGCACGGTCACCCCAGCAATCACAAGGTCTTCTGTGCACGGAGCCAGTATTCTTCGCGGGCTGGGGATCCAGGCCTGCCTACTGTGACCAGGGCTCCGTCCAGCTCGGTCTCCTGTGACCCCTGTGGCCGGAGGAGGAACGTGGTGTGGCTGTGGGTGGAGTAGAGTGCATGTGCCCTTGCCAGATATGATACAGGGTGCCAAGGTAAGTCTGAACTTCAGATAAGTGAGTTGCGTAAACGTGTCCCGAACAGTGCGTGGGGCATAGATTAAAACTTACTCATTGTTCGTCTAAAAAGCTCAAACTGAGCTGGGTATCCTATATTTTTGTTGTGCTTGATCTTTTAAATCTGTCACCCTTATTTTTCTTTCTAAGGATTATGCCCAGGTTCGTGAAGCTTCTTTGCATGCCCTAATTTCTTGGGCTGTGGCCCAGCTTTGCACATCTGGATCGGGCACCGGGCATCCAGAAGAGGCCGCCGTGGGTGTCTGGGGGCCGTCCTCCTCCTCTAATTGGCTGTCAGTGTTTCTTTCAGGGCGCCTGTGAGCTCCACACAGCTGCTCCGCCAGGGCACAGCTTCCTGAATAAATAAACACTGCTCTTAACGAGTCTAAGTGCGGCCACTTTGATATAAGAGGTTCTGTGGGCCTCCAGAAGGTACGATGCAGTCAGAGCCCCCTTAACTCATCTCGACCGTTCAAACATTTACCAAATTTGTGTTTCTACCCTCCTGAGGGTATCAGGTACTACAGAGATGGAATACATTTTCAGTACGATGTGCATTTATTGAGTACCTACTGTGTGTCAAGGATGATGCTAAACCTGGAGGGCCAGCAGGGGGCCGCACATGGGGCATGGAGGCTGCGGGCTGCAAGCTCCCTCGTGTGACAGTTACAGATGGGGGGCTAGGGACAGGCTGCAGCACACCCTACCGGGGGGCCCGGCAGGAGGGGTGCTTGACTGAGGCTGTGAGGAAACGCTTCCCGGAAATGGTGGCATCTGAGGTCTGGCAGGAATGGGGAATGAGGAGGAGACGACCTCAGCTTGGACGTCTGGAGGCCAGAGCCTCCCACACCTAGAGGAAGAATGGCTTAGACCCCCTCCCCCCATCTGTACGTATCTCCTTCCTTTTCTCTCCTCTCTCCTGAAGGCAGGGTCTCGAGTGGGCCATCTGATGGAAACTTCGGTTGCCCCATGTACGTACGTGGCCAATTTCTCTCCTTCTTTCTCTCCATCTGCCAGCCAGGGGAAGCTCCAGGCCTGATTCAGCCCTGCTCACCTCCCACCCTACGCTGCACCCAACAGGATGGGTGTCCCCAGCAAAACCTACGATCGTGCAATCATGCCAACTGGTGTCCACCTATAGTCGGGACCGCCAGGTCAAAGGATGTTCAACCTCCCGCCCTCTCCATGTGTCTTGTCTTCCCCACTTGTCAGTGGGATCACTTCCTACCCTCTTTTCCCCGACAGAGTCCCTGGCTACCCATCTCTCAGGGTAGAGATTTGGGCGCTTTTAATTTTTTTGTTTGTTTGTTTTGTTTGGGAGAGGCAGAGAGAGGATGTAAGTGAGCGAGGGATAGAGAGAAAGAGAGAGAAGCAGGGCTTACCTCAAGCAGGGCTCGTGTTCACCTGATGTGGGACTCGAACTCATGAACCTTGAGATCATGACCTGAGCTGACGTCGGATGCTTAATGACTGAGCCACCCAGGTGCTCTGGGCTTTTGTTTGTTTGCTGGTTTTTGTTTGTTTTTGTTTTGTTTTGTTTTTTGACATTCAAGAGTCAGCGAGAGGTTAGCGGACTTGCTCAGGAGTCCATGCCTCCTCTGTGGGAGACCCTGGACCCCAGTCTTCTGATGGGCTTGGCACTGACAGTGTCCCATCTCCCTTGTGGTCTACACCCCCAGCTTACTGGTTGCTCCGTGCTGAAGCCACCCGGGCACATCTACCTTGGGCACAGAGAGGGATGTGCTGCCTGCACTCAGGCAGAGGGTCCTTGGGGACCTCCGTGTCCCCGTCACCTTCAAGAATTGTTAGTGTGTTTGCCACCGGAGAACGGCGGCGGGCGGGGAGGGAAGTCTGCTGAAAGGGGAGGGGAGAGAGGGAGGAGCACCCCGTAAAGACAGGCGGAGTCTGGAGTGTGGCTGCCGCAGCCAAGGAGTGCCCTCGAGACTGCCAGCCATCCTGAGAAGCTTCTAGGAGGGAGGCACGGGGCGCTTTCTTCCTTCGAACCCCCCAAAGGAACTAACGTTACTGATATCTTGATTTTGCTCTTCTGGGCTCCAGAACTGTAAGAGAACAAACTTCTCTTGCTTCAAGCCACCCACATTGTGATCGATTGTTAGTGCAGCCCTACCAGTGATCAGAAAACATCGGGGGGATTGTAGCAAGAAGCTCACTGGCTTAAAATAAACAGGCAGAAAATTTAATACCTTAAAATGTCGTCGCATTTGGACACATCGCCTGATCGATTCTATTGTTGACTGATTGAATACATACGTGAAGATTGTATAAGAAAACGAAGGAGAGGGAGCCTGAAGTGCGGGTACAGGACAGGCGGGGGAGGTCCCCCCACAGCCGGCCCCACCGCGTCGCACATTTCCGAGTGTTCCAACTTCCGTGGTGATGAAGCGGGAGCGCAAACGTTTTGCAAATTTTGTTCCTGAATCATTTTCGCAAACTCTGTTTTGGGTAAAAGACAGAAAGCTATCAAACGCGGCACAGATTAACTTATCACGGAACTAAATGGGCTGTCAGTGTGGGGAGACTGTGCTTAGCCCAGTGAATTCAAATGCATGTAAATTTCCCTGGTGGCAAAGTTGAGGACTGTGGAGCTGTCAGATGGTGACATGTGGAAATACATTAACAGTGTTTAAAATATATTTGAAGGGGCCGCCTCATATTTTGATAACACGCTCACCGACAGATGATTTGTGGGGACGGGAGATTCTGACCTCGTCTATTCCAGAGGAATCTTTGTAATGAGCCCCCAGTATGTTGGGCGCCTTAGTTCTAAAACAATTACCCGTGCCAGCCTGAACCGGCGAAGGTCCCCCGTGTCACCGACGTGTGGAGCTGGCTTCTGATACCCTGCTTGTCAGCATCACTCTCGATTACAAGGAAAGTGATTAAAAACTTCAAAAGAACCAATTACATTGTGTTATACCCCAGTGCTGTGGTGCCTCAATGAGAGAGACAGCCGGTCCTCAATTCTGCCCCTAACATGGCTTCGTGTTTTTAGTCTTGGTGTATTTATTTGAGAAGTAGATGTCCTTGACTTATTGTAATTACTCTCCGTGTTTAAGGGAAAGGCATTACTGAGAGCTGTACTCTGTCTACTTAAAGGGATGAAAACGTGTGTTTATTATTATTATTATTTTAGTTTATTTCTTTATTTTGAGAGAGAAAGGCAGCAGGGGAGGGGCAGAGAGAGGAAGAGACAGGGGATCCCAAGCAGGCTCCGGGCCGTCAGCACAGAGCCTAACGCGGGGCTCGAATTCACGAACCGTGAGATGGTGACCTGGGCTGAAACCAAGAGTCGGACGCTTAACTGGCCGAGCCACCCAGGTGCCCCAGAACATGTCTGTTTATGATGGGATTTGGTTTCAGTTATTATAGCCGTGCTGGGCATTCTCCTGAGTTTTCAAGAGAGGCAACCAAGATATGCGATTCTTGCCTGGTAAGTGTAGGTGCCCTGTAACCTCCAACTTCCGTATAAAGTCCCCTGTCCCCCCCTTCACGTGCTAGCCTGTCTTCAAAATTGGCACTCACGGACCAGCCTCACTTGACAAAACAGAAGGGGTGGTGAAGCCACTTACCTCCCTTTGACCTAGAAATAAATCCATTAATATCCACCAGCTAAGCAAACAGAAAGCATAGTTTCTTTCTTGATATATTTAAAAACAAGTCATACATATTCATGTCTGCAATGATTTGACGGGACAATAGGGTAAATCTTGGTCCCTGTCTCACTCGGTGCACAAACACACAAGTCTAACACCACATGATGAGGGACGGCGGAATGTACGGAATGCCTCGGGAGCACAGAGGTGGGGTACCTAGTAACCAGTACTCGGGCTGGGAGGGGAATCACAGCAGGATCCTGCAGGAAGACAAGACGTTGGCCAGGTGCAGGTGGGCAGGGAAAGACGATCATGCCCGAGACGCAAAAATGTGTAAATATGTGAGATGCTAACGGTCATTACGCATCTACTCTGTGCTAGGTCCTGGAACGGAGTTTGAATTTGGAGAACAGTCCAACCTTCTTCCTTAAGGACGCTGCTGGAAATAACAGTGTTGACTGAGTAGTGGGCGGCCCATCATAAAGTACGGGAAGGAAACTATGGAAGTAGAAAATGAAAAAGAGAGAAAGAAAGGAAGGAAATAGAGGCCCTCAGTAAAAACCAGTCGCTTATTATCCCTGTGCTTCAATTGCGTAGTTATTTATTGTTGTTTTCAGGGTCCTTGATCGCCGGTCTCATCTGTTGTGAATCCGGTCAGTGAATTTGTCACTTCGGATGTTGCATTTTTTATCTCTAAATGTTTCGTTAGTATTCCTTTTCTTTCTCATTTTATGTATATTGCAAATTTTTAGAGTAGTGTTTGTAAAAAATTTGTCTGCAATTATTTCTGCTTTCACTTTCTGATTTCTTTCCTGCATATGGGTAATGTTTTTCTGCTTCTTCCCATTTCCAATAATTTTTTTTTTAAAGTTAGACAAGAAGTTTTGTATTATTGCATACTGGGTTGTGTTGTCTTTCTTCAAACAATTTCCTCCCCTCGCAGGAAGTTAAGTCACTTAAGGATCAGCTCGATTGTTATAAGGCTTGTCTTCAAATTTAGTAGATTTGCGTTAGAGTCTGTCCTATTTTCTCTCTGTTACCAAGGTGTAACTCATCTGGAGCCTTCTCTGTTCTCTACGCTGAGTGTTCAATGGAGACCCTCCAATCTGGATCCTTGGAGAACTTATGAATTCTTCTGTGCATGTGTGAGTTCTGAGCATATTTACACTTATAGTTACTTGGTCGATCTTTGCATTTATCTATCTTATTGAGCTAAACCTGAAAGAGATCTATGCAGAGTTCTGGAGTCTTTCTCTGTGTATCTCCTTTGTCTCTGGTTCTATACCCCACACTTTTTGGCTCCTTCAGTCTCAAGAAACTTTGATCTGTTTCCTCAACACAGCAAGACCTCTGTGCTCTGTTTAGTATTCTCCTTTCTATATGAAACTAAGAGGGGCCTCAAAATAGAAACTCAAGGTGTTTGTGGGATTGCCTGTTTATTTTTTCTGAGGCTTCATAGTTCTGTGATCCCTATTGTCCAGTGTCCGACAACAGTGTTGATTTGTCTATTTTGTCCTTTCTTCTAGTTTAGATTTGGTGAAAGGATACGGATCATCCGTGTTAGTCCATCATGTACTTATACAAATGTTTTGACACTAGGAAGTTATTTGCATATTAATGGTTAAAAAAAAGAAAATGCGACAGTTTCAGTAAATGCGGAATCAAATGTTGATAAAAACTAATGATAAAAATATCTTGAAAGATATTTTCTAAAACCGAGAAGAAAAAAAGTGCTTAACTGGAAAATGGCATCTATTAAAATTGTATAGCAAACATCATTTTTCATAATTAACCACTAGACCTGTTCTTTTAATGACAGAAACAAGATAAATATGCCACCATTATCATTTCCATTAAACATTGCAACTGGCACAATAAAACAAAAAAGTATAAAGTGAGAAGGCATAAGAATCGGTAAAGAAGGAATACAAGAGCCATTATTTGCAGATGATATGATTCTACGCACAGAAAGCCCAAGAAACTCTACAGGCAAATAATCCGAATGAATAAAGAGCTTGGCAAGTTTACTAGATACAGGATCAATATACACAAATCACTTCTTTCCTATGTATCAGCAATAAGCAACCAAGATTGTAACTTTCAAGATACCATTTATTAATAGCACAAAGACTATAGCAAAATTAATAGCACAAAAAAGGTAAAAAAAACCAAAACACCTTGTTGACTTAATGTGTTTTCTCACCGAAAACAATGAACTAGCCTTCTTTGAAGAATTGCCGGTCATGGGGCGCCTGGGTGGCTCAGTCGGTTAAGCATCTGACTCTTGATCCCGGCTCCCATCATGATCTCACAGTCAGTGAGATCAAACCCCACATCAGGCTCTGCACTGACAGCACGGAACCTTCTGGACTTTCTGTCTTCTCTCTGCCCCTCCCCTGTTTCGCATGTGCTCTCTCTCTCTCAAAATAAATAAACAAACTTAAAAAAAGAGAAAAATTGCCAATTCTAAGTCTGAGGAGTGGATAGGTAGGAAAAATAAAAGAGCCTAGAATATGTTGTCAGGAATCAAAGAAATGCTCAAAAATTGTTGAAACGGATAAGGATGCGGGAGGGAACTTAGATTTAAAATTGCCCAAATTTGGGTCACCTTGAAGACCACAGAACGTACCACGTTTTCCTTACACAAAGTGAAGTTGGTAGTTGATTATAGCACTTGGGGCAAAAAATGAAATTCATGCATCCAGAGTGATAGTCAAGGAAGAAAAGGAGGGAAGGTGGAGAAATACGGAAGTTCTTTTATACAAATGATGACTAGTTAATAAAGCACAAAGAATCTTAAAATTAGAAAACACTATCTTGCGACCACCAATGGAACTTATTTAGACAAGGAACATCAAATGACTCCAAGAAAGCATATAGTCTCATGGTTTCAATGTATCACTTGGTAGATTATTTCTTCACTGAAGAGGGGACAAAGCCCATTTGTGAGAGAGAAAACTAGCAAACGCTAACTCAGTCAAGGGATCCCACTGAGCAACCCCAGTAATGGGACAGGCTGATGTGTTGTGTTTCCTGCTGTGTAGTATTCCTGCCAATACTGTTTGGTCTAATCATTGGAAAACTGTAAAGTCCAGTCCAGAGGCAGGCCGAGACCAATGTTGCAGATCGAAGGTCGTCAGGCACTGAGCAAATTCTCTTTTTCTCAGCCTTTTTGTTCCCTTCAGGCCACCATGGATTGAAGGAGCTCCACCCACAGCTTCAGTGGACCTGCCCTATTCAAATGCTAATCTCATCCAGAACCACCCTTACAAACACACACCCAAAATAATGTTTAATCAAACACCTGGGCACCCTGTGACCCACACAAGTTGACATATAAAATTAACCATTACTCTTTGCCACTCTTTCTCCTGTCTTTTCTTTCTTTCTTTCTTTCTTTCTTTCTTTCTTTCTTTCTTTCTTTCTTTCTTTCT
>NW_024412404.1:64000366-64109070 GCF_014898765.1 Herpailurus yagouaroundi
TCTTTCTTTCTTTCTTTCTTTCTTTCTTTCTTTCTTTCTTTCTTTCTCCAACTGTGATGAGTATTGTACTTCCAGATAGTGCCTTGACTTGCAAGTGTGAGGGATTAATGTCTGGTCTGGCTGTCAGGAAAGGTTCTCCTGGGGAAGGGACATCTCTGCAGAGAACTAGAACAGAAGCAAATATTCCAGGCAGGACAACAGACACAAAGATAAGAATCCCGGCACCCTGGGTGACCAGACGCCTATGGCGATTCTTGACCTCATTCTTGGGTATTGAAAGTGAGCTTCTGGCAACATCTGCTTTGTTTTCAGGGTCCATGGGTTGCACAAGGGGCTGAGGGTTGATCTCCAGCCACCAAGCAACACCAGGGCTCTGCATGGCCCCACGTTGGAAGGGCTCTTTTATCTGTGGCATGGTGTGGTGCCACCTCCTTGCCTGGGGAGCAGACTTAGTTGGGCGGCAGGCTTGCTATGTATTTTGTTTACAAGGCTATGCTCGCTTCTCACCCACAGCAGGAGAAGCAGGGCAGTGCTGGACCTTGTTAGGGAGCTGCCCGCTCCCATATTCTGCCAGGAATGAGGCACACTGTTTCTGGGGCCTTTTGTAGTGTCCTTTTTGACATGGGATGCAGACCCCTCAACACAAGAATCTCTAGAAGTAGCACTGCCTTGTACTCCCCAGTGCCTCCAAGATCGCTCTGGGCAGTGTTGACGTGTCCCATCAGACTGTAAAATGTGGCCTGTGAGGAATTGTTCAGAACTGCCTGGAGTTCACTGCCATAACACAGGTCTCCTTTTTATTGTTATTCTGCAAATGCGCCCCTCCATGTCCGGCTGCAAACAGGTGGCCCTGTGCTGGCCTAGGATGAGGCTCTTTCTGTGGTTGGTGTGTGTGCAGGAGTGGGAAGTGCAGGGAAGCTGACACGTGGCCGTGAGTCACCACATCAGAGCCTGAAACCCATCTCCCACTCGGAAGGGAGCCCAGGATTTTAATAGTGGTACCTGGAGCGGGGACTTGTCACCTTGCTTGGAAAAGGGTGTGGTCAGGCAGCTGTAGATGGGTGGACAGATGGGTGGACAGGTAAGGTCCCCCCCCCCCCCAGGCTTTCCAGCCACCAGTGGCTAAAAACCTTGATGCATGAACTCATAGACTTCACACTTGGGAATAGCTCATCTTAGTTTGCCTTTTCCTTTTGTTTTTAGTTAATTCAGTTATTTTGGGAGAGAGAGAGAGAGAAAGGGGAGGGGCACAGAGAGAGGGAGAGAGAGAGAATCCCAAGCAGGCTCTGCACTGACTGTGCACCCATGAACGGAACCGTGAGATCATGACCCGAGCCAAAGTCAAGAGTCGGATGCTTAACCAACTGAGCCACCCAGACGCCCCTAGCTCACCTTAGTTTTAAAATGTCAAGCCACGACATCATCAGGCCTTCAGAACCTCTTCCGAGTAGGGACTTCCTAGACGTTTGCTCTCAGAGGGTACGGCTGCACCCAGATTCTGTTGGTTATTCATGTGTCTTTGGGGTAACTTACTCCATCTCTGGGAGCCACAGTATTGCGAGCTACAGGGAAGGGGTACAAACACCCACTTCTCTGGTTGCTGTGAAGGTAAGAAGCTGAAGCACATGTACTTTGCCTAGTACCCTGAGGATGCTAATCAAAGTGTCAGCAGCATCAACCGTGTGACTACGTCAGTATACCGTTTTTCTCCTTTGCGTATCCAAATACTGTTTTGTTTTGTTTTCCAATGCCCCCTCTGCTTTGCCAAGAGATGAATTGTTTTCTGGGGTATTACCAGGTGAGACCTTAGGAAACTTGATTTCCTCAAGTGGTCAGCATTGGAAAGCCCCGATTCACACAATTTTCCTCCTAGAATATACGAAGGAAATGCTAATGCCCTCAAGGACTCGCGCAGCTCTTCTGGATAACGTAGGCATCTTCCGCAGTGGCATGCATGATTCCACTTATAAGGGTCCTTTTCTCCTAATAGAAGATTCATTTGTAAGGGTTCCTATGAGTCATCTCTGTCGCTTTGTCTTAATCCCACGTGGAGGAAATGGGAAATCCTTGTGAAAAGCTGGTGCTAAAAATCTCTGACAGTCCCCGCTCCCTCCGGTCTGGCTTGAGCTCCCAAGAGTACCTTCTTTTCCTTTCCAGGTCCCCTGAAGGCTCTGAAATCAACAACTAAACCGCAGAATGCAGTGGAAATAAAATACAGTTCTAATTTTCATATTTATTTGTAAAGATTTAAACATGTTTTCCTGCAACCCTCCAGCAAGCTCAACTCCGTTCTCTAAAAACTACCAGAAAATGACATTTTAATTTTTTGTGTGTGGAAAAAGCTGGATTATGGATAACAAAACATGCAGCGAAAGGAGTCATTAAAATGCATATTGTAAAATTGAAACTTAAGTGTCAAGTTTTTATAGCAGTCTGTCAAATGCTTGACAATTAAAATAGTTATTTTTAAAATTTTAATGAGACACAATAAGGGTAAAATGTGCATGGAAATTGCACATTTTCAACACCGCACATTCTTAGCATAACAAGTCCATTCCATATCATTACAATAATGCCCCATCTGTAAAATTCACCATCTATTTTTAATTAAATTAGTATGTGTCATTTATTATGGGTATTATATTTATTAATCATTCATATTTAATCTAAGATGACTTATCTGAGTAAAAGACGACTTAGCACAACCTAGTTAACACCCCAGGTTGTCATGGCTTTGCTGTTCTGATGGCAGTAAATATGTTTCAGCCCTTAGTTTTTATAGTTAAACCTTGAATGAGCTTAAAAGGGTCCCTCCTCCTGTGCTGTAAGGCATGGACTTAATGTTCTTCATGGTTACTCTCAGTTCTGCTGATCTTGTTTGTTTGGGATAACCATCTCTGTCATTCCCACACCACTTAATATTTTCCTAAGTTCTTCCACGACCAACCTTTTTATTTTTTGGAAAACGATTTTTTTTTTTTTTTTAGTGTTTATTTAGTTTTGAAGCTAGAGAGAGACAGAGCACGAGCCGGGGAAGGGCAGAGAGAGAGAGGGAGACACGGAATCTGAAGCAGGATCCGTGCTGTTGCACAGAACCCAACACGGGGCTTGAACTTGTGAACCACGAGATCGTGACCTGAGCCAAAGTTGGACACTCAACCGACTGAGCCACCCAGGTGTCCCTTCCCTGACCAACCTTTTAGAGGATGCTAGTAAGTACATCTTTTTGATCCTCTTTTAACTATTTGTTTATTTATTTTGAGAGACAACGTGAGCAGGGAAGGGGCAGAAAGAGAGAGAGAGGGAATCCCAAGCAGGCCCCGTGCTGTCCCAGGGAAGAGCCCGATGTGGGACTCGATCTCACGAACCACGAGATCATGACTTGAGCTGAAACCAAGAGTGGAGCGTTCAACCGCCTGGGCCACCCAAGTGCCCCTTTGATCATCTTTTATATCAAAATGACACATTAATTTTTTGATGGTGGGAAAGCAGCCTGTGGAAGGCGTCATGCAATTCATGTTGGACAAGCCCCTGTGGTCATCCAGGGCTTCATGGACACCTGTCAGGGCAGCCAGGGAACTGTCTTTCCAGCAGCACAGGGGAGAAGGGGGGGTATCCTTCAAAATCAGTAACATTTCTCCTCTTCTGGTGGTTTGGAACCTGTCCTGTTTTTTAGAAGTATATTTAGAATCCTAACTTGGTTTCATCTGGGTGCCAATGATGAGGAAGAGCCACTGGTGGCTGGTAGGTAGCATGAGTCTGATTAAAACTGTTTGCCTCTTCTTCCGTATTCCTTCATCCGGGGAACGCAGGGCGGCATGCATCTGAGCATACACATGCCTACGTGAGCTAAAAGAAACGCAGATGTTGGGGACCCCATAGGCTGACGTGGGCTGTGCCCCACGCCCGGGGGTGTGCTGCAGCATGCTTGGGGCTGCCCTGGGACCTACCCCCTTCCTCCTCTGCCTGCAACTACAGCAGTACTTACGACCTACTGCTGATTAAAGACAGGACCTCAGTACCTTCTTAGCATCAGATGGGCACCTCAGCACAACTTTTCATCCTAGGAGTGATACTTCACCATATAGTCACTTGGTGAGGGTACAACCCGGGGCCAGGGAGTCCAAAGAACCAAAGATCTCATTGTCATGCAAATATCAGCAGGACACCGAAAGGAAATGAGAGGGCAAACCAGGAGCACACAGGGATCAGTATCAATTTCCCATCATCTGTTTCTTACAGCAGATCACATTTGAATCACAAACCTTGATTTCATTTGGAGAGCTAAAAGCACATGGTAATTATTTCCAAATAAAGGTAACTTATTTTGTAAATATGATCATTAGAGTGATTTGCATTTGCTGTATTTAACTAGGCACGTTGGTGGATTGTTACCCTATTCAGCTGTTTCGAGGGAAAAGCACGTGCTTGCAAATTGCTACTATTTTATGAACATCCGAATCGCTCAGAATTTGAGGAAGCTGAGACTCCAGGTTTATCTGGAATTTTACTTCCTCATAGATAACAAGAGTCCGTATTAAGGAGTAAGGGTGGAACCCGGTGACGCTTTTCAAAGCTTTCCCTGGCGTCAGTTGGAAAGCTAACTACCAACCACAACATGACTGGGACACTCAAGACGTCTTCGTGGGAACAAATAGCTGGTAATAGTAAGTAACTGTGATCCTCGTAAGCAGGTGAATCCTTGCTCATCTCTTCATTTCTAGAAGGCTCTGATTCCTGTTGGTTCAAATCCATCGAGAAACAGTCAGTCCCACGTCAGCAGCAACAACAGATTCGAATGGGGCCTTCAAGGGCTGGTGGCCCCTTGTACACACCCACTTGAACCCTGGACCAGTCTCAGAAACCCAGAACACAACTTTGACCATGGAAATGAACAAAGCGGGCCTCTGCACAGGACTTTGGCCTGGATCCCAGGGTTTTCCACTAGAGGAGAGACCTGGGGGGCCAGGGCCTAGCTGCAGAGACAAACCAAGAGCTATCAGGACTCAGCGATCCCATCAAGAAGGCTTAGCCATTTACGGAGGAGGGAGGCACCAGACAGGTTAATAATATTAAAAAAGTAGCCAGAGAAATTAGGAAAACAAAACAAATGGGGCCATTTTGTGCGGGGACAAATGGCCCTACACACGTCAGCAACTCCTGAGGGCGTCCTGTAAAGCGCAGCTCAGCACTCTAATTGATGTTCCTAATTATGGCCTTGTCATTAAGGGGAAGTTAGATGACGTTCATACTCTGCTTAATTATGTTGTTCTTTGTAGGGGCACACATGCTACATTTTATAAAGTTTTCCATACAAATGGCTATAATTTTTTCAAGTTCCGGTAGTTATCTAGAAACCCCAGTTATCCAGAAAGTTCATGCCTCTGGCCTCATGCAGGGAAGACACACAGAAGAGACATCTTTGAAGCCCCATGCAAAGCCATCGACTCATAACAACGCGTCAGATACATCAGAAGAATCCGCCAGAGGGTAATAGCCCATGCCAAAGGAAACCCTCCCTTGGGAGGGTAGTGGGCAGAGCCCAGATCTCTCTGTTGCTTCCAGAGAGTCAGACCTTTGCAAAGACTCGCTTGGGTGTTTTGGGCCCATAGAACTCACTGGAAGGCTCACCCTCTTCCTGGAGAGAAAATCCGAAGGTGGCGGCCTTCTGGAAAGCAGAGTAGTGACGCGGGACAAGATTGGGCTTCCAGGTGGATTGAGTCTTCTTATTATGGAGCATGGAGGCTACGTGGCAGGTGGACAGCTGTGCTGTGGGCTCTACTAGCAGACCTGGGTCAGCTCCTTCCATGGCACGTGGCGATGGGGTGACTGAGGGCAGGTCATGTAGGAGTAACCAGCTTGGGCTTTGAGTCAGATGAGCTGTACTATTGTATATCTACTTACTAGATGTGATATTGGGCAAATGTTGCAGAGCTTGCTAACGGCCACGCAATTTCCACTTGCCCCTTCTTTCTTAGTGATAGAACCCAGATTTTATTGGGGGTGGCAATATGTCCAAGAAAAAGGCTATTTGCCCATGTCCTTTGTAACTGGGTGATGCCTTGGTCCAGCTGATGAAGTACAGGCAGAAGGGTTGTGAGAGGTACATGGGAAGGCAGTTAAAGATTGTTAACCTGGGGGGGGGGGGGAAGGGAGCCTGTGTTTTCCCTTTCTCTTTCCCTTCTTCCTGATGGCTGGAATGTAAACAAAAAGGCTGTCACTCCAGCAACCATTCTGGGCCATGAGGAAAATTTTAGCATGAAACCTGGGCGCTGAGGATGACGGAAGAAAGATAGGGGAAATTCAGGTCCCTGATGGTTTTATGAAATTGTCAAACTAGCCTTGAACTGTTTTTCTCTGAGCTTAAATGAGAGACCAAAAGCTCATGTCTTACACCCACCAATACTATGGATTCCCTTTTCACTCTGGCTGAACCCAGTCCTAACACATACAATAAGTCACCGGATATGTGGCCTCTCTTACTTCCTTTGTGCTTCTAGGAGCTGGTAGATAGAGGAGGCACACGTAGTGGGGCTGGATGCTGGTGGTCTTAGTGGGTATGTCCAGCTGTGACAGGGATGGCACTGTACAAGATAGTTGTGCAAGCGAGCTCAGGAACACAGACAAGGAGTCCAGAGAATGAAGACCTGGGCAGAAGATGCTGGATATTAGGACCAAAAAACAAAACCAAAGGAGGTAGGGGAGAGCTTGCAAGCTTCCTCTCTGAGTGGGCTAGGGGCTCCAGGGACACACGTCCAGGGAGAGGATTCACCCAGTGTAGGAGTAGACCCAAAGCAGGAAGGCTGCCCAGTATTTGCATTCATGTCAAATAGAGGGACATTCTTTCTTTCCCTTCCCATTTATTCATGGCAGTCACATGAGCACGAGCTCGCCTAAGCTCATGTCCACCCTGTCAGAGTGGTGGGACTCAGAAAGGTCCAGTGCTTGGTTCAAGGTTGCAGAGCTAGTGAGTAAAGACACAGGCTTCTGCTCTAGACCCAGGGGTCCCTCCTCCCTATCATGGCTGTCTCATTAATTCGTAAGGACTGAGCTCTGCAGGGACTTTCCACTGGGGAGAGCCAGCCAGAGCTCAGGAGAAATGGTTTCCTGATGATGAGAAGAGGGGCAGGCATGACTCACCCAACCTTAGACCTAAGAGAAAGCACAGGCTTTCTGGAGTCTGCAGAAAGTTCTACCTGGAGGCAGAAAAGGCACTGCTGGCTTGGAGCGCACAAACGCGGGTAAGGGTTCCTCTTCTTCCTCTTCTTCCCATGTCTGGGTCATCTGTAGACACGAGCTGACGTCCCCAGTGTCCTGCAGGGGCCGGGGGTGAGGTGGCAGAGAAGGCCGTTGGCGCTGACCTCACCCCTGCTGGGGAGCCTGGGGGCAGGTGGGAGCTTGTCCCTCTGCCCAGAGAAATTCCTTGAGAAGAATCTCACTCGAAATAGTAGGGGTCCCCATTGGTGACTTGAGGTTTCAGAAGATGACCCAACTGCTGTGGGCTGGGGTTTCAGAGCGCAGGTTTGAAAGTCAGTGTGCAGTTGGGGTCCTTCTGAGGGGGACAAAGTGGTGAAAGAAGCATCTGGTAACAGATCTATATGTGCTCATTCGTTCATTCATCTCCCACGTACCACACATTCGCCATAAGCCAGCTGTTCTGCAAGGCACGGTGGGTACAGGAAGGAGAGTTCTGGCCCATCACCTGCTCACCAGGCAGCCTTGGAAGTGTCACCTTCTGTGGGCTTCAGTCTGTGCATCTGGAAGTACGGAGAGTAATCCGGGGCCTCTTGGGGATGCTGTGGATGGTTAATGAGACTCGGGCATTAGGCAGTGGTGTAGCCCAGGCACACGGCACACCAGCCTCACAAGCAGCAACGTCTTGGCCTGGAAGCCTGGAGTGTGCCTGGCCTTGCTTGGAGGAACCAGTGCCTCTCCTGCCCTGATTTGCTTCCCACTCTCAGAACTAGGGGAGCAAGCCAACACCATAAGGAGCTAAGGGCTTCAACCTGAGCTTCCCGATGACTCCCTAATGCCGTCCGCTGCTCTCAGGCTTCTGGGAGAAAGTTTTTGATGTGTGCCATGAGCCTCCAAGACCCTGGTCCTGGACCCGGGTGGAGTGCCAGGCCAGCTGACGTGCAGGCAGATGGCCCTTCAGGGCATCCATTGACTCAGGCCCCTGGGAGCATCTGTGCACGGGAGCAGGGGTGCCGGAGATACGACGGTCATGCAGGACCTCAGGGTGGGAGGGACGCTCAGGCTCACCTGGGCCCACCTTCTTCAATTACAGAGGAGGGGACTCTCCTGGGCACTGTGTCTGCAGTAGCTTTCCCATCCAGAGGGTGCAGCTGGCCTCGTTCAACTGCGTTCCAGGGTGTTGGCGGGAATGTTTCCCCAAGAAGCAGAGCAGTGTGATCTGTGTGGGGGGGGTTCCAAACCCCCAGGTTCCCGGGGGAATGCCCAACACCCCCCCCCTACAGCCACCCCCAGACTGTAACAGCTGTGCATTTGTGCATCTCAGCAGAAGCAGAGTCCCAGCATGAGCAGTGCCCAGTACTAGCTCCCTTCCCAGCTTCACTCGTCCAGGGTGAGTGCGTGCTTCGTGCCAGGAGAGCCCTGAGCCTCTTCCTGCTGTTTTCCCGGCTTTGGTTTCCTGCCACACTTGTGCCTCCCAGGGAGGCAGCAAGGAGCTTGTGGCAGAGGTTCCGCGGGCTGGCACGGGGCCCTTGCGAGCAGCCCTCGGGACATGAGCACCATCGAGGTGGCGCCTGTCGTCCCGGTTCCTTAGGGAGTTCTGACATCGACATCCTTCAGTGGATTTAGAAGCGAAAAACAGAACTTAAAAATATACTTTAGATGGAACAGAAAAGTTGTGTGTGGAGACTGAGAACAGGGGCTGGTGCTGCTGGATCCCAGCTACGTAGCTTCACTGGGCTTTGATGTACACGGGGGATGACCCAGTAACAGCCGTGCCACCCACAAGGTTTGTGTGCAGATTAAAGGTATAGTTGATGGAAGGTGTTTTGGACACAGTCCCAGCATGTCGGTGCCTGCTGGATCTGGCTGTCCCTCATCCTCGTTTTCCTAGTCATCACCCACCTCCTCCTCCTGCCTGTCTTCATCGTCCTGGTCGTCGCGGTCACCATCCTCGCCGACATCGTCCTCCTCCTCCTCCATATTTGTCTTCACCATCATAGTCACATGGTTATCATCATCATCGTCATCACCACCATATTATCATCATCGTCATCGTCTTTGTCATCATCGTCACCATCATCGTCATCATCGTCGTCACCACCATCATGACTATCATCACCATCACTAGCACTATCATCATCATCATCATCCTCACCGTCCTCCATCTTGTCTTCATCGTCATTGTCATCATGGTTATCATCATCGTCATCGTCTTTGTCATCATCGTCACCATCATCATCATCGTCGTCACCACCATCACGATTATCATCACCATCCTCACCATCATCACCATCAGTGTCATCTTCCTCATCGTCATACTCTTTGGGGGGTGGGCAGCTCCAGACAAGCAGTTCTTTGGCTTCTGAAAGCCAAGTTCAAGCCTTGCCTTGGTGGTGGGGTTTAGACTCGGACCCCTGTCTGCTGTCCCAGAAACTCCTGGACTGTTGGCCCCAGACTCCAGGGTCTGCTGGCCCCAGGCTGTTGTCCCCACTGACCAGTTTCCTCCCTGAGGTCTCCTGCTTGTCATTCTTCCCCCTGGGAACACGGTCCTCTCCTGCCTCCACTTCTATGCCTTTCTTCTGGGGAGTCCTCTCTCCTGCCACGAGCCTCCCTTGTCCAGCCTGCGTGTTGTCTTCACGTCACACTGCATGGGCTGCACCTGGGAGCAAAGATCATCGCACAGAAACAGGTGAAACGAGGCGACTCCCTCCCAGGTGCTAAGGCTGCCCTGGGCCAGGCGTGGCCCGTACACTCCCTACCTTCACCACGAAGCTTCAGCCCAGCATCCACACCCCAGCGAGCAAGGCAGATGGGGCAGTGAAAATGAGTAATTAGCCTCTGCATCGCTGGGTTCAAGCTAATATTCACTACCAGGTATGGCATGGATTCATCTCCCGGGGAATAGCAAATGTCACGAAGGAGACGGGGATTCTGCCGAGGCCCTTGTCAGAAGCAAACAAGAGAAAGGTTTTAACTTTTCCAGGGATGTGCGGGTTGTAGAGGTTGTTTTTCTTAGCTATCGGCTAGAAACTGCTTCTTTTTGAGGCTGCCACCTCAAAACCAGTCCCTGGGGGCTCGGGGGCCTACCTGGGGCCTAAAGACTTGTTTTCCTTTTATATAAAGTGTGAGATTTCAGGGCCTATTTGTGTCTATTATGCAGAAAGACATCCCCACCACCCGCAAAAGCCTGGGATTGTAAGCTCAGAAATGGAAATTTCCTCTTCTCATCCTGCAGCCACCAGCCACAGTGATCCCTGAGGGGGGTGTCAGAGCATGAGGCCCATGACAGAAAGTCTTGCAAAGCACAAAAAACCATGTTCTCTGCGTCTTGATTACGTGGCAAAACCGGAAATGCTGCCGGCATGGTTCTGAGCGTGTGTGCTTGTGAGGGGAGGGGCCTCGGCCCCTCCAGCCAGAGCCGGGGGGGGAGGGGAAAAAATTTCGGCCCCCCCCCCCCCCACCGCGGGACCCCCGAGGACCTGCTCCAGGGGCAGCCCCTCCGCCTGCCAGGGACCAGCTGGCATTGGTGTGCACCCCGACCTTTGTCCTGTTCTCCCCCCCCACACACACCCGCTTTCCTCGGTCTTACCAATCCTTCAAATGGCTTATGCTCTGAGGCTTGTGTGTGTGTGTGTGTGTGTGTGTGTGTGTGTGATCAACCAAAACTAAAATTAAAAACAAAAACAAAAACAAAAGCAAAGATAATGGTGGGTCTGCTGTTGAAAATGTGGTTCCGATGTTGCATTTGGTGACTTCTCCTTTGCCAGCCTCTTTCTCAACCGGGACCCTGTTCTCCCAAGTCTGTCACATTTTCCTGGCATTTTGGCGAAGCTATTAATGCATTAATTGAGATAAACACCCTGTCGTGCCGACACATTTGGGAGGCTTATTAAGGACTGGAAAGAGTGTGCGCAGCCACGAGACCCTCCCCAAAGTGAGCTGCGCACTTCTTCCTTACGGAGAGGACCACAGAAACTTGATTAAATGATCCCAAACCCTCATCAAAGAACCAGAAGCTTTTCAGGCAGAAGCAGGATGCTGGGTAAGCAGGTGCTTAAAAGCAACATGGAACAGGAGGATATTCGCTGATTCAAAGTGGTAAAGACTTTGGCAGCTTTTAATGACTGGAATGGACCGGAACCCCTACCGCTCAGCTGGACAAAGTGACCAATTAACTCTGTAGAGCCTGGTGATGGGGCCACCATGCTCAGCTGCCATTACTGTCATCTGAGGACTCAGCCCCGAGTTAACGTGTCCAAATATTGTAATATATATATACGTTGGAGATTAGTTGTGGGATAAAACAATATTTGATGCTTTTGGAGGCTAGGAAAATATTAACAGCAGGAGCTCTGTGATTTAAAAATTTCATTATAGAGGTTTCAGCTTTCTTTTCTCTTCCCCTAATCTTCTCTCCTTCCGCTGTGAAAGACTGCACAAAATAATAATTAGGCGGAATGTACCAGAAGCTACGAGGAAGCGCGGGGGTGGGGGTGGGGGTGGGGGCACTCGGGACCGGGACACGTGGCCAGTGGGGAGAGGCGGCTGCCTCGTGGGGAGGACAGGCCAGCAGGAAAGGAGACGTGGTATCATCAGGGCTTCCCACAAGCAGGGCCTGCACACTGCTGGGTTCGGTGACTGGAGCAGCCTCGTGGTGGCCGCGGCAGACATCCTTCTGCTGTCTGGGGTCTGGGCGGGAAGGGCTGCGCCTCCCCAGGACAGCCGGCCCGAGGCAGGGGGGCAAGCCCCAGGAGCCCTCGTGACTTGGGCCCATCGCCCCCTCTTTGTGCTCGTAAAGTCATCATCCGTGAACTCCCGACCCACACATGAGGGTCTCTAGATGCAAACAAGTGACCCCAGTGGCGGTAAGAGGGAACCCCTGCCTACAATACAATTTCTCCTTCGTTCCCTGCGGTCCCCGCGAATCGAGGGGCCCTTTCGGAGCAGGCCAGCCGTGAGAGTGTTCGGTGGGGAGTGGCAAGAGGTGATTTTAACCACAGACCGGACGTGCCCCTGTTCCAGGTGGGCCTCCCGCCTGTTCTGGCCTCCTCCCGCCTCCCCTCCGCTGCCCCCTCCTCCTCCCGCCTCCCCTGTCTCCCCTCCTCATTAGAACCCGGCTGCCTTGACTTAGCATCCCTTAATTGGTACCTAACGGAAGACGCCCGTCAGAGCTGGGTGAAATTAAACCCGCCGTAGTGATGCATGTGCGGTGTTAAAAAGGGTTCTTTTCTATTAATTAACGAAGAACGCAGTCGCGTGGAGGGGGAAGGGTGGCACAAGGTGGGGGCTGGTGGGTGCAGCCATCGGGGCCACCGCGGCGGTCTCTGTGGCCAGGGAGGCCCGCCCGGGAGGGCTCTGCCCCTCCTGTGCTGTAGGTCTCGTTACCACGGGGATGTGTCCCCATGCTTTTCCAGTGGCACTTCCTGCGAAATTGCCTGCGCTCCTTTATAACCGTCCTCACTCCTGTTTGTACCGCGGGTCCTTTTGAGGCTCAGATCCCAGCTCGCTGTGCGAGTTTACCTCATGTCCAAGCACAGCCTCCGGCTCAGAGCTAGAGGAGTGGCCCGCGTCGGTCGTGACGGCAGGGGGACCAGCGGTTGGAGCTGCACATTCGGAAGTGGGTTCGCCCGGTTTCTACCTCCTGGCACGTCGTGGTGAGCCGGGTTGTTCGCGGTTCCTAAGGAGGAAAACCCACGTGGTCGACGCAGAGAGCAGGACAACAAACAACATACGGGGAGATGGTGAGACCGTGAGAAATGGGATGCTGGCGGGCCTGACCCCCCCCCCCCCCCCCCCCCACGGGGGGCGGCTTCCTCCCGGACTGTGGGGGACATGAGGATCGGGTGTCATGCGCAACCAGGGCTGATGGGGATTCTCTCTCTGCGCAACTTTGCTGGGACCTCACACGTGCTCACGGGGCTACTCGTTTGCAGCAGCTCTCCAAGCTTGTAGCACCTGCGGACGGGCTCCGTCTTTCTTCACCCATAGGCCCAGCGTCAAGGTCAGTGCTGTGCACACAGGCAGCAGATAAGGGCCAAACGGCCACCGACAGACAGACTGATGGAGAAGCTTTGCATCGACTCCTCAAGGCCTTTCAGGCAGAAGGCGGCCACATACCGATGGATGGAAGAGTCCACGCCACGAGTGTGGGCGACAATCACACGGGTGTTTGGTTTCATCAGACTGGAAAATACCATCCGAGGGGCTGCTGAGGCGCCTTTCGACAGTTGTGAGCGATCACGAGGGCGACCCTGATGACGACGAATGTTTCTGTGGCTCGCCCATGGCTACGGCCGTCACTGCCACGCGGCCGGGGTGTCCGTGGTACCAGACCTATTTGGCGCATGAGGAGGGTTGCGTTCAAGGCCTGAAGTGACCTGCCCAAGGCCGCAGGGCCTGGGCGTGTGGGGCCGGCCCTGCAAACAGCCTGCGTTTGCTTCAGCTCCAGGCCTTGAGGAGACACCATGCGCGGCGCCCAGACTGACCTGCAAACAAAGATGGCCCTCGTCTCCCCGTCGTCTTCTGCCTCCTTCGCAAAGTCCCCAGGATGGACAAGCGCCTTTCTGACTAGGGTAGGTCACCCGCACAGGGATGGATTTCTTCATGGCCCCCTGATCCCTGGGGCGTCCCTCTGTGACCCGGCGGGTCCCTGCCCAGCTGCCCTGTTCAACATCCCCGAGGGGTCTCTGCAGGGGTTGTGGACGCCTGCCGCCTCCTTGCTGGGACAGTTCCCTTGTTCTTCGATGCGGACGTCTCGGGGGCTGGCGGGAGCCCAAGTCTAGGTCCAGCTGTGGCTTCTGGGGTCAGCCGGTAACCTCCGTGCCCCCTGGGTTCTGGCTGCTCCGGGAGCCACTGTTCCTCCCGGCCATCCAGTGGGAACTCCCAGGCATTTCTGACTCACCCCTGCCTCCGGCTTTGATCTGAAAGATGCCCGTGACGTTCCTCCTGGTCCAATGGGCTCACATGTGCTGGAAATCTCTGTCTTCCGCCCGTGCTGCCAACTGTGTTTCCGAAGAAATCTCTTGTTCTTCACAGTATTTGTTATTTAGTCATCCTCATGGATGATTGCAGCTTTCGCCCTAATTTACTTTTCTTTCCGACTTCTTTAGATGGAACACGTCAGCTGGAGAAACGCCTTCCTGTCTGGTGACCTAAGTTCTGTCTGTTCTTGTGTTAAACCTTAAGTTTCCCAAGGTGAGGGGCCGAGTCCGGTCACGTCCATCATCTTTGTCGCACGCACTGAGGGGGTGACGGTGGTGTCCACCACGGAAAATCAAACAGCCAGGGTTATTCGGCTTGGCCGCCTTGAGAGGTGAGCACAGGCGGGTGGGGGGCTGCCCACGGGCTGGGTCAGTGTCAAAGCCGTTCCTGCAACGCTCCAGGGCTCCAGGGCCCGAGCCAGTGGTCTCGGGGACTAGAGCAGCTGGAGTTAAAGTCCCCACTCGGTCTCATACGGACTCCCTGGCCTTGGGACACCCAGGCAGACCCTGAGCTGAGCGTCCTCATCCATAAAATGAGGTGACGGAGTCGACAGCAGGAGGTGGTTGTGAAGCTGCACGGGCAGTGTCCAGAGTCCCCAGAGCCAGGGTGACAGTCACTGCTTTACGCAGAGCACGGCACGAGGGGAGGAGGCTGCAGGAAGCCGGCTGTCTTTCCAGCAGGGCAGAGGTCGGGCGCGGTCGTGGACTGTGGGCGCCTTGCTCTCCGCGTGCGTGTTTGGGTTACCTTTGCTCCTTCTACAGTGATACCTGAACATGAGGATGAATGTGCCTCAGCTGAGAACCGGGACCTGGCTCCCAGCCTCAGGAATAACCCCATTTCCAGACAGGGCTGTGGGGCTTCAAGGGACCACAGCATGTGTGAGCTCAGACCGGCTGGGGACAGGAGCTGGGCCTCTTCCGTCTGCTTGGGCTTGAATGGGAGGACCCCAACAGATCCAGAGTTAGGGATGGCACAGGCAGGGTAGGCTGAGACTCCCTGTGGATCTGACAATGGGTTCTGGAACATTCCATCCTGGGGAGATGCTGCTGAGTAGCCTCTGCACAGTCATATATAATTATGCTCTTGCGTTGGGTAACCATAATGCTGTCTCCTCCATGAACAAAGCCACAAAACAACTACGGCGATGATAACTCTGCTTGTTTGGCATATAGAGGAGGGCAGGTATATTTCTCTATCTGGAGTTTTGTTGCCGAAATACGGCCATCTTTATTTCTCTGGCCACCTAACTTTTACTGCAGTCACGCTGTTCCCTCAGAGATGCTCCATAACGCAAACTGCGCTTCCCCCGGCAGGGCCCAATTCCCCGTACAGAACTCTGAGACCCCAAATTAGTGGACGAGGGGGATATTTTATGACTAGCTTGACAATGTCGTGGCTGCAGCTATAAATTAAGAAGTGAAGTTACTCCCACATTGGGTATTGATATACTATGCACGGTGGAAACATTTCTCTGAAATGCATTTACACAGCACGTGGACAGGTGCCCTGCCTGTGAACCACTGAGGAGGGACAGAGAGGGAAGAGCCTTGGACTTGGCTGAGGGCAGCCTTAGACTTGGAGCTCAAGGAAGGCAGGAATGGGGTGGAAAAGTGACCTCCGGCCAGATACGAGTCACGTCTTTGCAAAGGCTGATGCTCCCGGGCCCTGGTTTGGAGAGGGGGCTGGGGTGCCCCGCACACCCAGATCAATATGCCAGCTTGGCACCCACAGGGCCTGGGCCTATTTTGAGCTGCGCGATCGTTTTTCTGTTTGACTTTCAACGTGCTTTAAATTTCACTCTTCCCAAACTTGCGACCTCCTCATCAACTTGTCCCTGAATTAGAAGCAAGAACTTGTTGGAAGCAGGGAGCTACCTTCCTAAGAAATCCAGAGGGTGGCAAATCCTTTGGGTAAAATGAATATTTCCAAGGCCACACAACTGGCCAGTGGCCAAGTAGGGCCTCAACTCAGGAGAGTGGCTTCCACATCGGGGCGAATCCTCTGCGCCCAGTACGAGGGCTGGTTGCTCACATAATTCCCCCAACTCCAAGTAAAGCAGATTCTTGACTGCAGAGGTTTGGCTGTGCCTGTCCTCCTTCCCTCCCTCCCAAGGGAGCTTCAAGTGAAACAGTGATGAGCTGAGAAGCATTTCGAAAGTGTTGCTTCATTATTAGCAGCCGGAAAATTCTTTTTTTTTAATTAATTTTTTTAATGTTTATTTCTGAGAGAGAGAGAGAGAGAAGCATGAGCAGGGGAGGGGCAGAGAGAGAGGGAGTCACAGACTCCGAAGCAGGCTCCAGGCTCCCGGCTGTCAGCACAGAGCCCGACGTGGGGCTTAAACTCGTGAACTGCGAGATCATGACCTGAGCCGAAGTCGGACGCCCAGCCGACTGAGCCACCCAGGCGCCCCAGCATCTGGAAAATTCTTAAAGCAGGTGAGTTTGTCCAGACCAGTTCTTCCAGGCAAAACCAAAATCAATAAATTGTGCCAAAATTACACTAATTATTACAAAAGAATTTGGTGGCCAGAGTTTATGAGTTACCTGCATCACTGTTTATAGGGGCTTCTTCAAAGCTCCCCATTGGCCCATCTCTGATTAGTCAGCTTGCCTGTCCTGTTGGTTAAAGGCTTAGGCAATTACTTCCCAATTACTGACCACCAGTTTTGGCCTAGAAGGGACCCTTTCACTCTATAGAGGGGGAAAGTGAGCCTGCAGGGGCCCCGGACATACAGCGGATGGTCTGGGGTGTCACTAAAGGGGGCAGTCCTTGCTCAACCTCCGGGGCTGGGGAGCCTCTTGCACTGGGGGAGGGAACAGGTGTGTTTTGCCATTACTGTTGGCCATGGTGAGAGACCCCTTCCCTGCCTGGTTCACCTGTTCGGTTGCCCCACTTCTGCCTTCCATTTGGCCCATGTGGGCTGAACACCACAGGCTTGGCAGAGGTCTCCACAAGGCTGTGTCCCCATTTGGGAACACCAGCTCCTTACTTCCTCTTGGGGTGAGCACCGGCGGGTCCCTGGGATGCATTTCCGATGTGCCTCCTTTTTGAAGCCTTCCTAGATTCCTAAGGCTCTGGCCTCTCTTCCTGCTGTCACTTGCCTCTCGGGGAACCCGATCAGCTACGTGACCCCCTCCTTCCCTGGAAAGGGGTTTCTGGGAGAGCAAGACGACGAGTGCCTTCTTCCCCATTGTGTCCCCTTCGCCTGACCTCCAGCAGCATGACAATTGTTGCCGCCCTTTATTATGTTATTAGCATATTCAAACTGACATCTATCGATCACAGAAGTGCCAGACCCGGTGCTACGAATTTTACCTGCCGCCCCTCACTTATCCCCAGCCCCACGATAACTTCAGGGCTGTGTGGCCTTCACGGAGAGCTCAGGACGGCACTAAGGGGGCAGAGCTAGTAAGGGAAGGAGCTGGAATCTGAACCAAGGCAGGCTGCCTGGTGGCCATGCTGTGTCCTAAATCGACGTGAGTACTCCGTACTCGAGTGGAGGCCACCGAGCGGGAGGAACACAGCAACAGGGAGAAGGTCCTAGAAGTTCAACAGCCAGCAAGACGGCCCTGGCCAGTGGGGCTTAGGGGGCAGGAGTGGGGCAGCTAGCCACATGTCCTTTAGTTTATTAAATAGGGACGAATGTCACCGCAGGCCCTGGAGAGTCCGGAGGAGACTCCCCCGGTCTGTGAGAGCCCTGGCTTTTTCCAGCCCTGGGCGCGGGGATGCTGAGGACAGCCCGGAGCACCCCCCTGCCCCCCCCCCCCCCACCGGGGACCTCAGCATCTTCGCTGCCCCCCTCCCAGCCCCCCATCGCACGAGAACCGCCTACAGCCGCCCAGCGCCAGGCCACCGGGTGCCACTCCAAATGGGCTGGCTAATCGGCCCGCATCCATTATCATTAGCGCCTCTCCGCACGCAGGTTCATGGGCAGCTGCCAGGCGCTGGCTGCGGCTCGCTGAGCGGGGGCCACGCTTCACTGCAAATGAGGACCAGCCGCACCTGCTCCGGGGCGCGCCGGCCGCCACAGCCATCCTTCACATCTCCGACGACACTTGTTCCGTCAGCGCGCGGGGCTGGCACGGGGGAGGGGGGGCGGCCTTCTGCCAGCTCTGCCCGTGGCCCCCTTCCCTCCCGTGGCCCCCCCGCTCCAGTCGGGCTTGGAATGGCTCTTCAAAGAAGCCCTTTAAAAATGCATCCGTTGCATATTAGCCATTCAGTCATTATGTTAAGGGTTTAAAAACGAAGCGTGAGACGACAACTTCACCTCAGAAACGGCACCGTTGTGACGATGAAGACGGACTTGTGAAATATTCAGTGTCCGTCCCGCGTCACGCAGCGCTGGTGTGTATCTTCTCGGGGTTTCTCGGGGAGGGGTTGGCAAGGGCCGGTGCATGGCTGCGGGCCACCGGGGATCTTTTTTCCTTCCTGGGCACAGGTGATGTCCCCGTCTCCGGGGAGACTCAACGCGTTCTAGACAGAGGCAGGGTCCTGAGACGGAGACTGGGCCTGCCCACCCGGGCCCTGGCTGCGAGGAGAGGGGCGGCCTTGGTGGTGGCCGGGGACCCGGTGACTTCACAAACCATAAATACCATTGGTGGGAAGCAGGGGCCCTCCGGGCTTCCTTGGCCTGTTTTTGCCCAGCTGTGTGGTGACCTCGAAGCCACGCAGGCACACGCATCTATTTTTTCCTTCTACTTGAAGGAGTTTTGTGCCTCGGCCAATCTGTGAGCCAGAAAATGCCCAGCTCGGGAGAAGACTGTGATTGCTCGTTTGGATTCCTGTTTGCTTGTCCTGGCCCACCTTGGCCCTGGCTGGGATCTGGGGCCTGGGGCCATTGTGATGGCTCTGGAACCAGTCCCTTGGTTTCCCCAGAAAAGCCCATGGAGGGAAGAAGCCCAGCTCCCCTCCCGGGGGGTGGGGGGTTGGGTGAGACTTTTGGGACCCAGAAGGAAGGAATATTCAGGTCATTCAAGGGAACCAGCTCCCTCCTGGGGAAGCCACTGCCCCCAGAAGGTGCTCGGGGAGGGTTGCTCCCTTCTCTCCCGGGCACGCCCTGCAGTGACCACTTTTCCTGCCTTGATTTTAGTCCGGTAGGACTGTCGTCTGCCCAGGGCCATAGTCTTCTTTCTTGGGCACCTCGGTGTTCGTCTTCAAGCACTGTGCGCTCTCTTGGGGGGTCAAGGCTGTGTCTTTCAGCTTGGGGAAGCCCTTTCCACACAGCCATATGCAGGAGCTTGGTGGTGATGAATCCATTGCTGACATAGGGGCTTCCGGATCACGCAGAGGGGCAGGCTCGGGGTTGGGAGATGGCAGACCTCCACTGACTTGCACCTTTGACTTGTTTTCCTGGCTGTGAAATTTCGGGGGAGTCACTTCACCTCACTGGCCTTTTAGTTCCTCCCTGTATAAATGGAGATACAGTTACCTCCCTCCCAAGGGCATTGTGAAGGCTTAACCAGACCACATAAACAAAGGGCATAGTAGATGCTCGATAAACAGGCACACCCATTCCTTTCAAGGTAAGCCATCTCTGTTTATGAGGCCTGTTCTCAGGAAGGAATCCAGTATCAGCCATTTACATTTTAGCATGAATTGAAGAGTACCATTATGTCCTCAATGGGAAGGTGAAGTTCCTGAGTGCTTTAGCTGAGGACTACCAGACTGTTCTGTCTGTAACCTTGAGGTATTAACCTTCTGACGTGGACAGAAGTAGGTTGATGGGCAGAGGGCTCTCTGGGGGTCACACTCTACCACTCAGGCTGAGGTTTGGATGAATTCTGAGCATGCCCAAAGCCTAAAGGGAAAGGTGATGTCTGGGGATGATGACAGGGGATTTGTAGGAAGATCTCAGTGTGAGTGGCCTTTAAGGAAGCAGTTTCCGGTGTTCCGCACGCGCCCCCCGCCCCCAACCCGCATCGTTCGGTGGCTCCGGACTTCCTTCTGACCTCCGCACACCCAGTTTCTATGTGATTCCCTTCTGTCTGCTCCCCCCACTTCCTGTCTGTCTGGAAAACATCAGAGTCATTTGAAGAGTAAAACTGTGACCTTCTGAAATTCAGCAGGTAGGTGTTCGGTTGAGAGACACCATGACAGCCATCGCAGGCATGCGCGCCCCCATGGAGCATGTGTGCACGAGTGTGTGCGTGAGCGACAAGTGAAAAGACTCAAAAGCTGCTTTCCCCCCGATGCCTACGGCCCCTCTGACTTTCCAGGAGTCTTGTCAAGGACCTAAGGAAAGAAAGTCTAGCCAACATCACTCTTCTTTCTTGCTTAGCCATCGTGCTCTGTGAGCAAGGCCTTTCTGCTCATGGAACATTCAGCTCAAGGAGGCACCATATTGGGAACTTGGTTTGGGGAAGGGGTGACTGCAGGAGGCAGGGAGGATGCAGACGGCAATCTCGACCTAAGGCGAAGCGTGCAGCGTCAGTAGAGTTCTCGTGAGATATATTCTTGCCTTTGGCACAGAGCTCAGTGTGGAGATGAGGAAGGTTAAAGGCAAACAGAATCTTGACCCCACCATAAACCGCTGGCTATTTCGGTGTGGGGACACGTGACTTGCTCTTGGAAGTCTTGACTTGGCAAGTAAGAGTCTACCTTCTCTTGAGGTGTTGGAACGAGCACGGTATACAAACCATGCTTTGTTTTGTTTCTCAGGAGCATGTCCGTATTTACACCATGCCTCCTTCAACAAAAACTAGGGAGGCTTTCCTCACACTGAGCACAGCTCCTGGCCTCTTGGAGGCAGGTGAGGAAGATAGGACACATGAGTGAATAGAACCCCCCTGGGCCTTTGCTTTTCAAGACCAAAATTAAACAGATCTGATGCGGGGGACCTTCCTCTACTGCTCCGTGCAGACCTGTCTGGATGTAGGGATTTCACTGGCTTTTCTAGGCGTCGTTCACAGGAAAAGTCCCCTTAGGTGGTTGGGTCCCAATAACAGGTGTGCAATGATATCACTCTGCTTTTCTTGTGTTGGATAATGATTTTTGTTCAGAGACAGGATCTTGTCTCTCAGTGTTTGCTCGAATACAAGTTGTTTTCCTGAGGTACCATCTTGGGGTGTGTGTGTGTGTGTGTGTGAAGATTCTTAATGTGGTGGTAGGACTATCCCAGCCCTTTGTAAAGATGACTTAGGGAAACCAAGCCCCCTTTTGGCCCACACTGGGCCTCCCTTCCCTGGGCCTTCAGTGGGTCTGGTCGGTGAGGCTGTCCTCTGCATCTTCACATATGTTCTCATGTCAATGGTGGCATCCAGGCCAGGGAGAAATCATCATAAATTCCATCTCATAATGACAAACCAAAGGCTCAGCGGCCAGGTCAAGACCAGACTCAGGTCTCCCTGCCTTTCCATAAGTTTCCTATAGGATTGCACGGGCAGCATCATGGTCTTTTGTTACCCCCGGAAACAATGGCCTTGGGTGCTTCTCATTGGCTGTGCCCAGGCTGAACTAGCCTGGTGATAAGCTAGTGACCTGCCTGACCTTGTGGGCCAGCCCCACCCCTCCTGCTCTGTGGGACACCATTGCACCAGTGACAACAGCCGTGTATCTCCCAAGCACTAAGCACGCCTGTCCACCGGCTAGTTTTGTCCCTGCCACAATCATGTAAGGTGGTTCCATATTCACTCCCATTTGACAGATCAATAAACCAAGGCACGTGAGGAAAGTCCTTGTCTGAGGTGGCACAGCTGTGTGTCACAGAGCTAGTCCCGGAACCCTGGCAAGCTGGCCCCATCCAGCCGGGCCGTCTCAGAAGGAGGGAGGTTGGGTGTTAGTTATTCCCTTCATGCTTCCTTTGTTTTAGACGAATTTGTGTTTCATGTGGAGTCTCTCCCCTCCTTGAAAAATAGAGGTTTTGAAAGTCATGGTTTAAAGGGCGCTTGGGTAGCTCAGTTGGTTGAGTGTCCAACTTCGCCTCAGGTCATGATCTCACAGTTCATGGATTCAAGCCCCGCATCGGGCTCTGTGCTGACGGCTCAGAGCCTGGATCCTGCTTCGGATTCTGTGTCTCCCTCTCTCTCTGCCCCTCTGCTGCTCTCTCTCTCTCTCTCTCTCTCTCTCTCTCTCTCAAAAATAAACATTAAAAAAAAAAGATAGAAAAGAAGAAAGCCATGGTTTGGGAACAGTGAGGAATCTGCTGTTTGGAAACCAAAATCCTTAGGCTGAGCAAATCGCCTGGTCATAGTCCGGAACTCCCCCACTCCAAAGGAGGGCCCTGGGGCAGGTACCTGAGCTGGGACAGTGCCCGGGCACCATTGTCCCACGGCCCTCACTCCACAGTGGCAGCCAGAGGCCTCCGGACCTCCTGGAGCCTTGCCTCCCTGTCCACACCCCCAAGATCCCCACTCTTCAAAGTGGTGTCTTATGAGGCAGGAACGGAAGACAGAAAGGAGGCCGGAGTAGGAGTCAGAATCAAGCGTGCTGAGCATTTCTGTGGGCGGACTGGGCAGGCCCTGCGGCCAGAGCAGCCCATGGGAGGGACTGGACTTTCTGGTAATTAAAAAGGGAAAAACAGGAGTGATGGGCACTGACTACAGCTCTTCCTGACCCGGTAGAGAAGGCGGGAAGGGCGAGGCGCATCTCAGCAGGAGCCACAGGCGCCCCGGACTTCCCCCAGAGCCACCCTCTCCATCAAGGAACCGCAGAGCCCCCGGACTGTGTGCTCCCTCCCCCCCGAGGAGCCCAGGCGATGGCCAACATCTCTGCTGCGTGTGTGGGGATTAATGTCCCCGGTGTGGCGGGTCAGCGCCGTGTGCAAAGGCCAGTATTAATCGACAAATTAAAGCCGCAGAAACCTGGGCAGGTGGGAGGAAGTCTCCGAGCTTGATCAAAAACATATTTCTGTTTCGGGTCTAAATAATGGGCTACGGGAGGCACATCTGTAAATTATACAGGAAGCCTTCTTCAACAACTGATTCTCCCTGACAGTTTTACTGGGGTATATGAAAATGAGTATTAAAGATGTGATCTGTAGGCTTCCTTCCAGGAATTCCAATCTGGTTTCAATAAAATGGGAACACTGATTGGAAGTGAAGCTGCCTTCCGGTTTTGCCTTTGGCTATTACGTGCTCATTCGTGGAATGACTGAATTCCACAACTACTTTTAATACTCACCTTTTGAGTTCATCTCCAGCACTGGACACATTGGAATGATTAACATAGCACCGGCTCCCCGAGCTGGGTGCTCTCTAATTTAAAACAGCCCAGGTGCTGAAGACAAATGAGTCCTCCTGGTAAGTCCATTCTTTCTTTCAGGAAGTTGCTTTGCAGGAACATCGAGAGCAGAATATTAATAGTAAAAAAAAAATTAAATAAAATCATGCTCCTTGAGTAGATGCCTGGGGGAAAAGATTAAAGTTTGGTGCAAGGCAGAAACTTGTATTTTGTGCGGATTGTTCTGGTTGCATTGCTTTCTGGGCTTCTCGGCTCGGGTCCTGTGATTGCAACCGTAGTAACAGTGGGGCTCCGGAGTCCCCGACTTCCTCCCCAGGGATGCCCTCCTTTTGGTCAGCCGGGTACTCTGGGCTGACCTTGGGTTGGTCTTCCCCAGCAGGAGGCGGGATCACGCTGGGTCAGCTGCAGCTTCTCACCTCTCCCCTGCTCCCCAGCCCCCAGGCCACATTCTTAAGAGGACGCCCCAGGATTAAGGAGAGGGAATTTAATTGGATGATCTTTCCAACACAGCCCGCTACAAAGCCCCCTCACCCTCCCTGCTCTAACCACTGGGCTAATGGGCCACAGGTGCTTTTACTATCTGACTTTTCTGAGGTTTCCTTGACAAGGTGGATGCGTTCTCTCGCTTCCATTTGTGGGCCACAGTCTCCCTAACCTTTGATGACAGGGAGGAAAAAGTTGCTGGGTCTCACATGGCATCCTCCAACGTGCATTCGTCCAAAGCCATTATGGGATTTTCAATGGGAGAAAATGGACCTAAACCCTTGGGGGATTGGGCGCTGCTGGGAGCCATGAATTCATTTTGACATGTTTTTGTGGGATTGCAAATGTTGCCTTTTTTATATGCAAAATTCATATTTAATTTCCTCTGATCTTCTTCAGAATCATGACCATAGTTTTCATGCATTTAATTTGGGATGAAATTTTGTTGCCTTTGTTGCTTTTCACCTGAGGATAACTCAGTGGCCTGTGTTTTGGTTTTAAAGGTCTAAGGATGTGGGGGTGCTTGGGTGGCTCAGCCGATTAAGCGTCCAACTTCAGCTTGGGTCGTGATCTCCAGGAGCATGAGTTTGAGTCCCGTGGTGAGCTCTCTGCTGTAGAGCCTCCTCTGTCTCCCTCTCTTTCGTCCCTCCCCCACCCTCTGAAAAATAAACAAACATTTAAAAATGTTAAAAGAAATACATCAGCACTCCTGTATCCCTTGGGTAAATTCCTAGCAGTGCTATTGCTGGGTCATAGGGTAGATCTAGTTTTAATTTTTTTGAGGAACCTCCACACTGTTTTCCAGAGCGGCTGCACCAGTTTGCATTCCCACCAACAGTGCAGGAGGGTTCCTGTTTCTCCACATCCTCTCCAGCATCTAGAGTCTCCTGATTTGTTCCTTTTAGCCACTCTGACCGGCGTGAGGTGGTATCTCATTGTGGCTTTAAATTGTATTTCCCTGATGAGGAGTGACGTTGAGCATCATTTCATGTGTCTGTTGCCCATCTGGATCTCTTCTTTAGAGAAGTGTCTATTCATGTCTTCTGCCCATTTCTTCACCAGATTATTTATTTTGTGGGAGGGAGGGGAAAGTGGGGTGATGGGCATTGAGGAGGGCACCTGTTGGGATGAGCACTGGGTGTCGTATGGAAACCAATTTGAGAATAAATTTCATATTTAAAAAAAAGAGGAATAAACACTAAATAAATAAATAAATATAAAAAAGAAAAGAAATAAAAAATAGAGGTCTAAGGATGTGGATCGCACATGTACCCACACCTGTTGAGTATGTCGTTGGACATAAAGCCCATTTCTTGACATGATGGACAACCTATGCTCATGTGTTGGGATGAAAGGCATTTTTCTGGTCATCAGCAGGTGTTCTCTAGAGCCAAACGCTGTGTGTGAGGTGCACAGTACAGTGTGTGCCCTTGAGGTAAGAAGTTACCTGTGACAGGGACCACCCAGTCATTTGAAGACCTGACTTCATTCACAACCTGTCCCCCTCAAGCCCTGATTCAAAATCCGAGACTCCAGTCACCATCCCTAATGTGGATTATGGTGACGTCAGTACAATACTGAGCCACTAGCCGCGTGTGGCTCTTTAATTTTAAATTAATAAAAATTAGGGGTGCCTGGGTGGCTTAGTCGGTTAAGCGTCTGATTTTGGCTCAGGTCATGGTCTCATGGTTCATGGGTTCGAGCCCTACCTCAGGCTCTATGCTGACAGCTCAGTTGAGGCTGGAACCTGCTTCAGATTCTGTCTCCCTCTCTCTCTGCCTCTCCCCTGTTTCTGCTCTGTCTCTGTCTCTGTCTGTCTCTCTCTCTCTCTCTCAAAAATAAACATTAAAAAATTTAAATTAATAAAAATTAAATAAACTTTAAAATCCTCCTCTCCTGTCACACCTCCCACATTCCAAGTGTTCAGGTGACCACTGTACCCAAGAGCTCACATTAGAGCATTTCCATCGTGGCAGAAAATCCTATTAGGGTTAGAGTTTTATCACGATCCCAAGAAAATCAGGAGGAAGATGGACTCTCATCCCAGGCCACATTTAATTGAAACCCTGCCGTGTGAGAGGGAACCTGTGAGCTGTTGACAAACTTCGATGAAAGTAGAAATTTCCCATGTGAGACCAAAGACTAAATCTGACCCAGAATATTTGGAAGATGAGCTGGGTTAACGATGGTTCTGCCAAAATATTTGTGACGGATAGGAACGGAATGGAATTTTGAGCAGTTGTAGTAGCCCGAGTCATCCAGTACTCCAGTCACCGACATTAACGACACAGGAGAAATGTTCTTCGTTTTCGGCAATGTTATCTTTTATTTAGTAACTCTTGGATGTCTTGCATCTAGGGAAGCGCCCCTCTGTGGTTTCTGAGCACCTTGCACTGAGGCTGGGTGATGGGCCCCTCCAGCCCACCTCTGACAGCAGCCCACGCTTGTGCTCAGCCGAGAGAATGCTTTTTTCCCCGTGGTCAACACTTTCAAGACGTGGGGTCTGTACTGAGAGATTATTTTTGTTTTTACTGCAACAGACACACATCAGCAATGCCCAGCTCCCTAGGTAGCCTTCAAAGGCCAACGAACTCAACGGAGGCAATATTACAAACCAGATCCAGTATCTGAATTTTCCCTCCCATGATGGCTTTCCCAGTGGCTCAAGCTTCTAGGGACCACTCTTCTCTGGTCACCTGCCTCAGTACACTGAGGTCAGGCCAGGCACCCACCTACTGTCAGCACATGCCCCGCCCAGCTGAACCCCATGATAACAAGCAATGGTGGCACAGGTGCCGCTGGGTGGGATGTGCCACGTTCACAGCCCACGGTACTGGCCATGACAGCAGGTTCTGAGGAGGCCAAGTCATGAGAGCAGTTTTGCTCTCACTTGCTGATTACTTTTTTGTTAGCGAATAGTGAGGACCTGCCATATCCCTGGAAGTGTGCTAGGCACCTTGTTGCATCTCTAACTTCCAGTGATCACAAATAGCCTTGGTGTTAGTAGTGTCATCTCCAACATGAGGATGAAGATATGGAAGCTGGTGGGTGAAATTACTAGTCCTGGGTCACATCACACAAGACCTGCTGAACTCAGACTTGAGGCCCAAGTCTTCTTAATGCCAAAGCCAAGTCTCACGGTGGTAAGTGGTGGCATGCCACCTCGAAGGATGTGTTTGGTTGTCTAGGAATCGTGAGGACTAGCTTTTCCCAAGACCTGAGATGAATGATGGAGACCATCCAGTGGGACTTTACTGTGGGTTCTTGGAAAACGGAACGAAGAATCCTGGGCTCATCACAGAGCATGCCGAGGGGCTGCTTCTTTCTGGGTT
Organism: Herpailurus yagouaroundi; assembly: GCF_014898765.1. NCBI lineage: Eukaryota > Metazoa > Chordata > Mammalia > Carnivora > Felidae > Herpailurus > Herpailurus yagouaroundi. Next base: position 64,027,534 of record NW_024412404.1, read on the forward strand.
GGAGAGCCAGTCTTTATATCCAAGACTGGGAGCCCTGAGATGGCCTCCATTACCTCCCATCCAATCCCCTTGACAGATGAGTTTCCTGAGGCCAGCAAAGGCAAACCTGGCTAATGTCGTTCAGAGCCAGAAGTCAAGTCCAGGCTCCTTCCATTACCCCGCCTAAGAGCCCATGAGAGGTCCAGCCCCAGGGCCAAGATACCCTTCTCTTAATCTGCAGTGAGCTCCTCAGGGCCTGCTGGGGTCTCCCTGGGAACCATGACCTGCCAGCATGGACATCCCAGCCCCTTCTGGTGGACTTTGCACCGTAGAGTGGGAGCCCTGAGCGCCTGCCTCGCTCTGGAGGCAATGCTCACAGGAGAGTGAATGGCAGGGACCGGTTGGATTCTACCTGCAAGAGCAAGGGGTTATACCTGGACACGGGGGGGGGGGGGGGGGGGGGGGGGAGGGCCCTGGAATCCGGCGAGATTTGGGAGTGCTTAGGAGGCCTTGTTCTTCCGATGGCAGGCTCTGCGCATGCTCTTACCATTGGGGGAACCTAGAAACGGAGCTGGTCTCAGCGCAGCACAGTTGCGCACATCTTGTGCTCTACCTTCTAGCTTTATTTGGAATTGCACCCTGCCAGAAGGATCATCGCACCCTGCGTATGCCTCCAGGGCTCTTAGCCAGTCCTGGTCACCGGCAACTCTTGAAATCAAACCACTGTTGACCATCAGTGGAAAGTGCACTTTGGGAGCGAATACTGCCTATTCTTTGCTCCCCAGGGAGTTGGCTGGGGACCTTATGTGCCGCCCCTCCCAAATCAGTGCAGATTCACATATGTGTGTCCCTGTGACCCAAACCTTGTTCTTCTCCTATCACGGCCTGTCTTATTGCTGCGTCTGCTTCCTCCACCGGACCCTAAGCGTCACCAGGCCAAGGGCTGGGTCTGGCTTGCTCCGACTTCCACTTTCAGTGCCTGGAATGAGCCTACGCACGGGGCGCTCGCTCCCTGTCCGTGATGAATGAGGCGGAGACCAGGCCTTGCCATCGTCTGCTTGGCCCCCGTGGGTGAGGGCTCCGTGCAGAATCCGTGCCCCCAAACCCCGTGGGATTCTGCCCCTGCCCTTCCCGTTCCCCAGATGTGGCTCTCGGGAGGGACGAGGGTCCCACAGTCACACGCTGGACCCGGTTCCCAGCAGGCTCTTTCTCCCCTTGTGTAAATCTTACAAATGTCCCTCGACACTGGAAGGAGGTCGTGGGCTGGCCTGCCAGGTGCCCTAACGTCCGCAAGGCTCTGAAAGGCGTCTGCGCCCCCAACACGCGGTCACGCCTAGCTAACTCCGGCAGAGGATGTTTTCATAAAGGCTCCCCCGTTTCTTCGAGAGAGCCTCCTCTTTCTTGTCCAGATCACTCTGACTTCTTTGAAATGCCAGTGCAAGGGAGCAGAACAAGGAATGGGCAGCGCTTCTGTGCAGAGGACCCTCCGCCTCCCAGCTGCTCGGGCATCTCGATGCTGGGGAGGGAGGGGGGCGTTCGGGGGTGACAGTATCTTCTCCCAAATCTTCATCCACAGTAAACACCGCTAACTACCAACTCATAAAACATATCAGCCGGGTTTATTACTTTTAACCATCTTTCCAATTGTGCTATAAAATAAAGGCAGATGCCATTTTAAGATCTTATTATTGTCAAGGGCCGGCTTCTCCAGTAGCACCTGCTTAGCAGCAGTCTGCTTGTTTATGGCCCCTTTTTTTATAGGTGACAGTTTAAGGTGGCTCTTCTCCGGTTACCAAGAGTTCTTCCTACTGGCGCGGAAGCAGCACTCACAGTAGGTGGGCTCCAGCTCCAGCTCCTGCCCGCGATGTTGAGACAGGGTCGCAGGTTCACCTGAGTTTTCAGTTGACAGCCTCATCACACACATCAGACTCTGCCAAATGCTCCGCCATTAATTTATGATTTAAAGTAATTAACTTTTGCTGATTAAAGTAATTATTTCAAGTGCATTGCACTCGGGCCCAAATGATGCACACAGCCCCCTCTCCAGTTTGAGCTAGCAGCATGCCAAGTGCTTAAAAGCTGCACCGGGGATCTCCGAGTGGCTTCTGCCCGTCTCACGGAACTGCCATGTTTACGACTGACTTGTACTAACTGCTCATTTTAATGCCGGCTTCTGGCAGAACGTTGACACAGTGTGAAACCTTCATCCGGTAAACAAGACAAGCTTCAGCTTGGTGACGCCGATGACAGTACGGGCTGTTTAAATGAATCTTGCCTCCAGCCTTCCAGAGGTAGCGTGTTTTTGCGCTCTCCTGCTTACCCAGATTGGCCCTTACACAGCGTACAGCTTCATCCGGCCTCAGCCAAGAGTGCAGAACGTGCGCACCTTGGGGACGCGGCCCTGCACCCCTGAAATCAGCTGCAGGCCAGCACAGACTTTCAGGGGGACCCTGGGGACTGGACTGGGAAGGGCTGGAAGGTCTCTGTGCAGGGGATCCTGGCTGTGTCTGGGGAAACTTCCGGGAGGTAACAGAAAGAGGCAGAAAACGAGGTCTCGGGGCAGGGGGATGGGCCCCGTTACTCCACATCAAACGCTTTCTTCCCTTCTTCATGACATCCTTTTGCCAGTGGGGCAAGGGATCAATCGCTTGGCGGCTTCCCCAACAGGGGGGCTGCTTCAGCCAGAGGCAGAGGAGCTGTGAGTTGGAGTCTCAAAGCTGGAAGCTGGAAAGGGTTGTCCCAGTTCATGGAAGGGAGTGACAGCCATAGCCCAGAACAAGCAAGGAATCCGGGCACGGAGCCCGCCACTGAATTACGAGTGTTTGGGACCCGAAGGAAGGCGCAGGGCCCTTCGCTCCTAGAACATCCTTCACAAAACGTTGGTCATAACTGTTCCCACCTCTCGTGCACCTGCTGTGTGCAGATGCTGAGCCTCGCCCTGAGAGATGGTCTCGGGGAAGCTTTGCGGCGATCCTAGCAGGTGAACCACATTACTCATCTTCCGGCAGAGGCACCTAAGATTCAGAGAGGTTTGCCCAAGGTCGCTTAGCCGGTGCACCAGGACGCAGACCCAGGTCTTTCTGCTTCCAAATTCCAGAAATATGGTCTGTGCTTAACCTCTTTTTACCCATTAAAAAAAATTAGAGAGCCACAGCGGCCTCCCTTTGGAAACCCAAGAAGGGAGGACCACAAGGGGCTTTGGGAAGGGCGGAGATTCTTGTGACACAAGCCTTTCCGCCTGGGAAGGCCGGAGCGACTTGCCGTCTACCCAATGCCTTGACTTTGGAAAGGACGGACGTCTAAGGTGCATCGGCTAGTGCTTCTTCTCGTTGCTCTTTGGGGGGGGGCCGCCCGGGGGGTAAGCTTGCATTTTTATCTTTTCTCTTAGTAATTATCCTAACGCCCTGGGCTTTCGGCGGACCCGCGAGGAAATCTAATTTTGTATGTAATTAAGTGCCTGATGGGCAGTGATCCCTGCAAACGATATTTCAGCTTAATGCTGTTGAGCAAACATCGCCGAGAAATGGCGATGGCAGAACAATCATCTGTGTGCTGGCATCCCCTCACCACCGCACGGTGGCTGGGGTCGTAAATAACCCACTTCGCTTTCGGGGTGAATTAAGTGCTCTTAAAGGGTGTGAGTGAAAGAACATCAAAGGGATACATTCAGCTTCCATCCAGAAGTCTGGGCTGCGCCAGGGAGGTTTGGGCCCATGCCCTGTCCTGCTTGGCACACGCTGTGCTCCGGGGCCCCATCGCGGGTGCCAAATGGCCGAGTCGGGGATGGGACCGGCCAGGAGGGGCCGCTGCTGCCGGGGCACGGAGCACCTGCCCTGTGCGGCACGCAGACCCAGGACTTCTCGGAGCCCCCCGGAATTGCGGGGCCTGAAGATCTGGCATCAGATTAAATGAAGAAGCTGGCAAGCAAATCTAGAAGCACTAGAAGGGCGACCGAGACCGGGTGGGCAGCCCTGCAGGGTGGTGGGTGCCGCAGGTGTGGCTGGAATGTTCTCAGCTCAGCATCTGGAGGACTCTGAAGACAGTCCAGCCGGTGAGCTAGTGCCATTTGGAACAGATTTTTGTCTTTCTTTCCCTTGTTTGACGGTTTTAGACAAAAAGAATGGAAACACAACTTTGAGAACATGTCATCCGCAGCCCAGTTTGGTCTGCCGAAGATTTGTCGCCTGCCTTGGTTTTCTGGAGGACTCCAGGCTTAGGAACCACACCGCTCTGGGTTCAAATCCCGACCTGGCCCTTTGCCGGCTAAGTGACCCAATCAGGCCCAACTGGGCAAGCCACCCAATTCTCCCGGTATCCCTGTTCTCAGGGGCAGATGGGGACTAAAACAGCCCTCCTCCTACGTTGAAGCCTGAGAGTCACGGGGACGTGAGCTGGGTTATGGGCCACGTGTAACAAACAGCAGCTGCCACCAAGGGTGTGGCCTCTCTGTCCTTGTCTTTCGTACCACAAATCTCAGGAGCTCCTGGGGAGCCCGGGGCGCAGAGGCTGAGTTCTGGACCTGATCTGGCAGCTGTTCCACAGCACCTGTCTGGGGGAGGGGGGTTGGGAGGGGGGGGGGAGAAAGAGCACAGAAGGAAGCAACAGGACGCAAATGTGTAGATGTTGAGGAAGGGGCCCAGCGGCGGGGTCAGTGTGCGGGGGGTGGGCAGGGAGACCCTGGGGCCAGATGGGGAGCCACCCATCAGCTCTTGTCGCCATTAACCGTACTTTATCCTTTCCTCATCACAAAGGTCCACTTATTCGAAGTCTACGTGGGACACCTGCTCCGGCCGGGCCTGGCCCAGGTGCTGGGATGTGATGCGACCAGACCACGACAAACAGAAAAACGTAACACCCGCTTGAAGTGAAACGTTGGAAACTATAGAAAAGAACAAACAGGAGAACGAATGTGTCTGGAGCTATCACCCTCTCGCCCCAGTCTTCCTGGTCCTCAAGGACTGGGAAACACACGTAATGTAATGTAATCCTCAAAAGCACCGTACCTGACAGGTGCATCTCACCCCATTCCGTCTGCACCGCCATTAATCCACCCTACACTCGAGGCTGTGATAGACCAAATCGGCCCCGGAGACATCACGTGCTAATCCCCAGAACCTGTGCATTACCTTATGTAGCAAACACTTCATAGCTGTGATTACATTAAAGGTCTCACGTTGGGGAGATTACCCTGGATTACCTCGGTGGGCTCTAAAATGCTCGCACAAATGTTCCTGCAGGAGGGTGGCAGAGAATCCTGACACCGACAGAGGAAGGGAAGCCATGTGACCAGACAGCCGGAGACAGCAGTGATGCGACCACAAGCCGGGGTGTGTTGGAGGCCACCAGGAGCCCGATGCGGCAAGGAGCAGGTGCGTCCTTGAGTGTCCGTCACAGCACGGCCCTGCCGCCCCTCGACCTCAGCCCAGTGAGGCTGACTGTGGCGGCCTCCACGCCGTGAGACGGTACCTCCTGGTTGCTTTAGGCCACCACGCTTGTGACGATCTGTCACAGTGGCCCCAGGAAACAAATACAGCAGGTGAACGTGTTTATTAATCCATGCCGAACGGAGGTAAGGGGTGGGGTATTCGCTGGGTAGACCTCGTGGCCGGCAAACGAGTGAATGAATGCACTATGATTAAGTCAAAGAGAAGGAGGGGCTTTTGGTTACAATTCACATGGGGCAAAACCAGTCAACCACGCCACTGTGCTGCTGATTCTCAGCATACGGATTTATTTCCAGACACGCAAACATGACTGATCAGGTAAGCATCCCCGTGGCTACGTTCCTCACCACCGACTCTTGTCCCGTCTGAGCTGGAGCCCAGGGAGTCACTGAAGGTTCGGGTCCCTGCACCCCACATCTCTGGCCCCCTCCATCCCATCCAGAGGCAGTGAGGTGAGGGAGAGGCGACAGAAGGCGGCCTCTGGCTGGTATGGTGGCCTAACGGGAGCCTGTGTGCCCCCAGTGCCTGCTAGGTGGGGAGCGGAGCAGCTGGGGGTGGGTCCTCTGGCCCCACGCCTCCCCACAGCTGCCCACACGTGAATGCCTCCCCCCACACAGTGGAGACAACTCTAACTACCGATTGGTCATCAGACAATGGCAGCCGCTGACCTCAATTTCCAGAGGAGAGGTTTGGGTACCTATTATGTGGACACGACTTTGTTCTGGATTTCCTTTTCTGCAACAAGGACAAAAGTCCAGGCGGACGTTCCTTGGAGGCACCTGGCCACACTGGTGGGGCTGGCACGATGATCAATCAGAGTGACCTTCGGAAAGTGGCCTCTGACACTTTAAGATAGTTTGGCTTTGCCTCATCATTTTCCTTAAAGATGGCTTTTGGTGGCACCTCATGGAGACACCTGGTCCATGGCTCACCGCTCAGTTTCCGGGAAGGCGGGGGAACTGCCCCCGGGACCTTCCTTCTACATGAGACAGAGCTGCATGGGGTGACAGGTGCATGGGGTTTGGAGCTGGACCATCTGGGTTCAGGTCTGGGGTGTTACCTTCTTTGATGTGACCTTGGGAACACTGGGCCTTTATGAATTCAAGTTCCTTCATGTGCAAAAAGGGTTAAAAAAAGTCCCACGTGCCCAGCAGGGGCAGGGCGTACCTGGAAACACCCAGCGTGGCCACGCAAGGCTAGCGTTTCGGACCTGATAAGCTATTGTCACATGTGTGATTATCCGCCCGGGGCTGGGCGCCCTGTCATTCCTTCTCACCACATACAGTCTGCACAAGCGGGCGGGCAGGTGGCTGCCCTGCGGTGGGGGGGGGGGGGCGCTGCCTCCCATGGACCAGGCTCCCTGCTTGTTCTCTCCGACCGGGGCTTGCGGGCAGCAGAAGCCATTAGGAACAATTTGTTGCCACTAGGCAGACCTGTTTCCCCCTAAACTGTTATCAATGAGCTTGTCAACCCAAGGCCTCACCTCCTTTGTTCTTTTCATCTGTCCTCCCCTCGGAGGCCTCTCCCGGGCCCACGGCTTCTCCCAGGACCCGCAACAGGCTGGCATACACCTGTTTGGCTGGAGGCTGGGCCCGGGGGTCCAGGCGTGGTGGGGAGGGGGCAGTGGGCCGCCGGGGCCTCCTGGCACCCGGCGCTCATCCACGTCGGGATGTCAGATGACAGGTGCCACAGCTGCAGCTGGTACAGCAGCCCGTGCCAGGGGCCCGGCCCGCCTGCTGCCCGCGCTAATGTGCTCCGTCCTCCCCGAGGAGCCCGCGCCTCTCCTCCACGGGGCCGCTGCCCGGGCTGCCGCTGGAAGGAGACCCGGCCGGGCCGGCTGGGCCCCAGGGAGCGGGAGTGCTGGGGTCCCCCACAGGCTGGCGTCGGGGGTGGGGGGGTGCCCGCGTGTGCCCCCGTGAGCTCGGGCCCGGGAGAGCTGCTCAGGCCTGAATGAGCCGTGACGGCCAAAGAGCTCCGATCAGACCCAGCGTCTGGCTGCTCTCAGAACCAGATGGGCAACCTCACAGAAACGGAACGGGTGCAGGGGATCGAGTCACCTGGGTGGCAAGCACCCGAGAGAGGGTCCTGCCTCGGTCAGCTCTTCCCACGGTGCCACCACGGGCGGGGCAGGGATGAGCAGCGGACTCCCTCCTCAGGGGGCTGGGAGTCCCAGATCAAGGGGCCAGCATGGTAGGTTTTGTTCTGAGGCCTCTTCTGTTGGCTCCTAGGTGGCTGCCATCTCCCTGGGTCCTTTCCTCAACGTACGTGTGTGTGTGTGTGGTGGGGTGGGGGGTGGGGGATAGTAGAGACAAAGGGAGTGTGAGAGACAGAGAGAGGGCTTGCATTAGTGTCTTCTCCTATAAGGGCACCATTATCACCGTGGGGACCCCACCCCATGATCCCGCGCGACCCTAACCACTTCCCAAAGGCCCTGCCTCCAGATACAATCACCCTGGGGATTAGACTTCAACACACAAATTCAGCGGGACACAGACAGGTCCCTAGAATGGGTCAATGGTCCCAACGGGAAGTGAAGGCCTCCCGGGCTGTCCTGGGCCGAGGAAGAGGACATTCAGGGACTTGAATTTGCTCGAGCCCCAGAAGGAAGAGCAAAGGAGAACCGCCAGGTGGAAGGACCACCGTGCACTGTTGAATCGTGCCCGTGGGCCTGGGAAACAGACGAAGGCCTCGGGCCTTTGCCGGATGACAAGTCCCAGTTGACGGGGCCTCCTTCTCAGCAGCCCTGGCAAAGAGCAGGCTCCGGCCGGGAAGCAGCGACACGAGGGTAGGTTCCCAGTCACCCAGAAGAGGGGCGTCCCATGTGGCAAGCAGGGCAGGAGGGAGCGGTGGGGACACTTGTAGCACGCTTACTGTAGGCTGCGCTGTCTTCCCCAGAGAGTCTGCCCCGGGCTGTCCCCTGTGTCCCGTGGGGACCCAGAGGCTCAGCCTCGGTGATGCCAAATCCTGTGCTCTCCGTGCTCCCCAGGCGGGGTGGGCTGCCAGAGCCCACGTGGGCAGCATGAAGACGTCACAGGCCAGAAGCTTCCATAACAGACACTCTGCTCACAGTTCTGGAAGCTGGAGGTCCCAGATCAGGGTGACGGCCCAGCTGGCGTGCGGTGAGGACCTCTCCTGGGTGTAGGTGGCGGACCTATGGTTGTGTCACCCATGACGGAAAGCAGAGACAGGACACACTCTCTTGTGTCCCTTCTTACAGGGGCACTGACCCACCCTCATGGCCTACTCACGTCCCAGAGGTCACATTGGGGATTGATCTCAATATATGAATTCTGGGGAGGACACAGACCTTCAGTCCGTAACAGCAGCTTTTAGGAAAACATCGTATGTTTACGAAGCCCACACTGTGCCAGGGCCTGTGGCCTCTCTCCATGTGCCACCAGGGGGTCCCTGGGCCAGAGGATGTTCAGAGCCCCAGGGGGCAAGGCTCCGGGGCACTGGGCCCTGCCCTCCAGGACTCAGAAACGGGTGGGCATGGCCAGGCCTGGAGTCAGTTCCCGGAGATACGGACTGTGACTCACATGACAATGAGATGGAAAGAAGGTGGAGGGCAGGGAGACCTTCTAGAGGTCACCTGCCCCACCCCATGACCCAGGGCTCCCCCCAAATGGTGGTGGCCGCTCTTCCAGTGAAGAACTTCGTCTCTGCCCCTATGTGCTTGTTGTTCCTGACTTCTGCCCCGACACCCACCCCCAGGTGGGAAGGATTCTGCAGAGCCTGCTCGGGGCGCTGCACGGGGCTGGGGACATTGCCGGCACCCTCGGGAGGGTGGCGTGGGTGAGGGCTGTCTCCTGCTCCACATCCAAGTCCCTGTCCTGGCTCTCAGGCTCCGCCAGCCCGGCTCGAGCTCTGCAGAGGCAGACAGACTCCTACCGGGAGCTCCGGCCCCTGGAAACGCCCAACACATGGTTGGCCCATGGGTGGGGTTGAGCTGTATTAGGACAGCCTCTTCGTCCAGCAAGGCAGCCTTGTGGTCGCTGTCTAAACAGCTGCTGAAGAAGCAGAGGGGACACGTCTGGGCTCTTCCAGCTAGGCCAGCCCCTGAGGGTGGCTTCAGGGCCTGACAGCTTCCACACAGGAAGCCTCAGCAGCCCAGAGGTGGCGGCCTCCAGAGCGCTCTCTGAAAGGAACTCTGCTTCCTGAAGTTCCGGTCTGTCTTCTGCTTTCTGGAGCACCTAGCCCTCTCGGGACAGTGGCCGGTCCCTGGTGGCAGACAGCACCAGCCTTCCTAGCCTGGGCCGGGCAGGGCCAGCAGTAGAGGGGAGGACAGGCTTGGCCACAGGGTTGCTGCTCTCTGTCTCTCCGTCTCCTCCCTCCTTCTGGAAGAAGACCATCATGCTAATTCAGGCTTCGGGTCTGGGGCCGCCCATGGCTGCCTCTGCAAAATGAGCGTGAGTGGCATTCCGGCCCAGAGACCCAGCTGTGGCTCCCGTGCCATCACAGGGCAGGCAGCTGCAGGGAGCTGAGCTCCGCGGGTCCATCTGGGAGAAGCTCAAAAGCCAGTTCCCTGAACAAGAGGGCGCGGGTGGAGCCGCTCTCCAGATGACAGTGCCTACCTCTGTGACCCTGCCTGCTCAGCCACTGTATGTAGGACAGGACGGGGGTGACATGAACGAAAATGTGAACCAGGCAACCCGGCCTTTGTGATCCTCTGTGTGGTCCTGTGGCCCGAATATGCACGTGCGCGCACACACACACACACACACACACACACGTGACCTGCCCTCAGGCGTTCCTGGACAAAGCCCCATGCTTGGTCCTAAAGGGGGGTGAAGGGCCGAGGACCCTGTATTAGTTTCCTGCAGTTGCCATAAGAAAATATCACAAACTGCTCAGCTAACAATAACAGGCAGTTTATTCGCTCACAGTTCCAGAGTTCAGAGGTCTGGAATCAGGGCGTCCCAGGGCTGCACCCCTTCTGACGGCCCCACGGGAGGAACTTCCTGGCCTCGTCCAGCTTTCCAGGTGTCCCTGGTGCTCCTGGCTTACAGGCGCGTCACTGTAATCTCTGCCTCTGAACTCAGATTGCCTTCCCCTCTCTGTGGGTCTCTGTGCAAACTTCCCTCTTCTTACAAGGACGCCTGTCACAGGATTTTGGAACCACCTGCGTCCGGTATGACTTCATCTTAACTTGATTCCATCTGCAAAGACCTTATTTCCAAATAAGGTCAGGTACACAGTCTCCAGGTAGACTTAAATTTTGGGAGATACTAGTCACCCCCGTATAGACTGAGGATAGCATGTCTCCTGGGGCTTCTCAAATTCATCTTGGTGACTCACGGAGTGAACGTCACTCACCCCCAGTGGCCTGGGAGAGTTGAGTGAGGCCCACCCTCATGGTGGTCCTGCCACCCTGGCTGCACCCTCTCCAGCTTTCCTGGTGGGGACCCGGGAAAATTAAGGCCAGGCTGCCGGCCGGCAGCAGTCAGCGGGGAAGCTGGCGGATGCAAATGGCAAAGGATGGCCGAGAGGAGAGGCTCCTGTTCTGGTTTTCATAGACTTTGGAGAGGATGGGCCCATTGCCTCCACCAACCCAACACATAAGTATGGTCCTAAGGCCCCCAAACCCCTACGACTGTATTTTCACTTGACATTGCTGCTGCTCAGGGGACTGCTCTGAGCCTGTACAGATACCCTTTCTCTGCTTCACCAGAGAAGATACCCAGGCTTCCATCAGTGAAGTCACTCATGGCTTCAGGATCATGGTGGCAAGATCACAGCTCTTTGCCTTGAAAGACACCTCGCTGTGTCAAACCTTGTTCAGTGTGTCCATCTTGCAATACCTCCAGACCCAATCAGTCAGGTGCACAGAGGGGTGTCCACAGTGGACGAGGCACACATTCAAGCCTAGACCCCGATGGATCCATATGCCAGACTCCCAGACGTGAGCTGGGTCTTTGAGAAATGACGCTCTACCGAGACCTTAATTCAAAGACATGGGGTCTCAAGAGTGGCTTGAGTGGAGCAGTGGAGTGGGGTGTTCATTGACAGAGAGGACTGACAGGTGGAAATGGAGGGGTGCATGCTATCTGGAGGGGAGCCCCTGACCTAGGATCCCTGATCAGTTTATGCCTCAATGTCTCCATCGATACACGGGCCCATACCTGTTCAGCCTCTCCACGGGTGCACTGAGAGGGTCACAGTGAGGCAGTGCATACAGAAGAGCTTTGCAATGGTAGAAAGCCCATTCGGCTGCACACATGCACCCAGAGGGGGCTGCAATGTGACAAAGTAGTTTTCTGGAGAAAAACACCCATGATGTGCAGGGGACACGTCTAATGTGACCCCCTCACGGTGGATACAGGGCCAACAAGTGTGTAAGCACAGCCTTTTAGCAGGTGTAATTCACATGAGTGCGGTTCGGGGTTGGGAGCCCAGTCCCTCCTGGCTTCCCTCCTGGATTGAGACATTTCGAGAGCCAGGATGCCCGCTTCCTGCCCGCCCGGCCCATGTCCTCTGTGGACACAGAGACAGAATGCCGGAGAAAGGCCCATCAAGGGCATGGGAGTGAGTGACTTCGAAAGCCCTGACATTTACACAATTTAGGCCTGTTGTGTTTATGTAAGGACTTTTCCTGTAAAGGGTGCAGGGCCCTTAGCGGCTGGATCTGTTAATGCCTCGTGCTTTTTGTGTTTCAATGTGCCACTTCCAATGACTGTCAATGTTGACCTGAGTGAGAAACATCCAAACATGTTTATAGAGGAGACCCCGGGTCCTCATTCCATGCGACTTTTGTTCTGTGAAGAAAAGTGAAAAAAAGAAAGTAACACCAGAATTGGTTGTTTTTGTAAGTCGTGGCCTCTTTAACAAGCCTTGTCATGCGTGTGGCTGTTGCCTCCCCGGGAGCCTCCGGGCTCTTTATGTTTCCCTCTTGGAAAATATCGAAGGAAAGGCTTTCAGACAGATTATTAAGTGGGGGCTGTTGGCATCATCACACTGAATTAATGGCTTTAATTTGAACATTTATTCGTTGGCTGAAGAAATATTTACTAGAGCCTCCATGTGTTGAGACCATGCCGCACACTGGTTGCACGTAGCTCCTGCCCTGATGGAGCCCGGCATCTGCTGAGGAAGCCAGTGAGCAAACAATCGCCCCTGTTCTCAGTGGTGTGAAGGGGGACAGGTTGTGAAGAGGACAAAGAACCTGGTCTGGCAGCCGAGGGACAAGGAAGTCCAGTGAGGAAGAAAGCTTTAAGCAGGTCCTTCAGGGAGAGAAGAAGTCAGCCACGCGACTTGTGAAGCCAAAGGAAATGGCAGGTTCTAAGGTGAAAGGTGGGGAGATTCCAAAGAACCAAAAGATGAAGGAGCTGATTAATTATTCCACAGACACAAGACATCACACTCTACACAAAGCATGGACTAAAATGGTGGACGGGGAAAAGTGGTGTCACGAAAGTAGGTGGCCAAGTGGTACAGGCCTTGAGGGAATTCAAACGTGGAAATTCAATAATCGGATGAGTGAAACAATCAACTACTCTCCAACAGACTAGGTCTGTAAGTTTCCCAAGAGAGGGCCTGTGCATGAGATGTGAAGAGAAGTCACTTGGTTTCTACCTCCTCTGTGGCCTTGGTGTGGCTCTCAGAGACATGAGACAGGCTGATTAGTCAGAGGATCAGAGATGTCTCTTCAGGAGGCTGCATACTCCACTTCTCTGCAGTGCAGTTCCCTGATCCCATTGGGCTAACAAACCCACATCGTGAAGTTTTGGTCGGCTGCCATTTTGTTTCAAGATGGCTCACCAAAGCACCGATTGAAATGGGTGACATTTGATGTATAATGACTCTTTTACAGTTGCCTGGATCAAGTGACAGACAAACAAAGGTGGACTGTCAGGCAGTGGGGTTGAAACAGAGACCTACTTTATTGAATAACTGATAACAGAGTGAGGCCATAAACAACTCAGTAGACACTGGGCTCCACTCTGTGCCGATCTGTGCTAATTACCTTGGGAGAGTCCCATGGGCATCAGGCAAACACTTAATCCTGGGCCTGAAGGATGGACATATCTGTGTAGCCCCTCCAGGAAGAAAAACTGCAGGAACAAAGGGCTTAGTGTCACCGAGTCAGGAGGCAAGAGCTTAACTAAGCAGAGAAACAGCTTTGGGGCCAGAGCAGAGGATAATAAAGGTGCAAAGAAAACAAGAGGGCCGCATTCCAAAAGTTTGGAAAGCAAGAATACCGGCCGTCACGTTGGGATTTGTGTAGGAGACTCACTGGAAACAGGAGTCCTGGGGACATTTCTGCTGTGACCTGAATGTCTGTGTTCCCCCAAAAGTCTTGTGTTGAAATCCAAACCCCAAAGGTGCTGGTTTTAGCAGATGGGGCCTGTGGGAGGTGCTTGTGTCATGAGGGTGGAGCCCTGTGCATGGGATTAGTGCCCTTACGGGACAGACTCTACAGAACGTCCTGGCCCCTTCCGCCATCCATGTGAGGACACTAGGAGATCTGCGGCCTGGAAGAGGGCGCCCACTTGCCCGTCGCTCGCATGCTGGTCTCAGACGTCCAGCCTACGGAGCTGTGGAAAAGAAACTTGCGTTGTGTATCAGCCTTGTGGACAGCAAGTGGGTAGAGGATGGGGGAGATGCGGAGTTGGGAAGGCTCCCAGGAAGGGCAGCCTAGCATCCAGGAGAGGGAGAGGCAGTGTTAGCACAGTGGCAGAGCCTGGTATGTGACAACTCATATCAACCAGGGTTTGAACCCCCCCCCCCCGCCGTCTTTTCCACAATAAATCCGCCACCTTCCCTGAGCCTCTAGCTCCCTCATGTATAAAACAGACCCATTTCTTATGTGGCGATAAGTTAATGTTAGAGAAGACACTTGCCTGGCAGGTCTCTTGGCGTGCCCTAGGTGCAGTTATCAAGACCCAGGCCTGCAGAAGCCTTCTCTGAAGGGTCTCCGCAGCGGGATCCCTTGGTCCCTGCCATTGCCCGACTGGCGACACAGAAAAAGCGATCTGTGGGGGCATGAGGGGTGTTTTAGAATGTTAGAGCACTGGAAGGGATCCCTTTTCCAATATGTACTTAAAAATACAAGCAATGTAAAGACCTCTGACACAAAAATTACGGATATGTTGGAATTACAGTGTTTTCAATTTTTTTTTTTTTTTATTGGAAACTTCTGGATCAGTTCACGGTTGTTAACCAGACCTGGTTTTGCTGGCACCCTAAATATGGACTTGGTCTACGGGGGCAGCCCTGGGGCACGGCTTGCCTGGCCATCTTTTACACTGGGCTGTGTGCTTTCCTGAGAGCGCTGATCCCACATCATTCCGTCCCCCCTTTGATGACGGCACCTCAGCTCTGCTCACCCGGGACATCATCTCGTCATTCTTGGGCGGGGACAACACGGGGCCGCCTTCTCACCTATCCATCCGTGCATCATCCACGCATGAGATGTGTCAAGTTCTTCCTTGCGGGGGCAGTGGGGCAGACCCAAAGAGAAGTCACGCTTGGTCCCAGCCTACCCAGCGCTTGCGGTCTCCGGAGAACGGACTTGGGAGCACGCCCATATTAGCCAGGGTAGGGTGGTCCATCGAGCAGGAAAGGATGACAGAAAACTCTGTGAAATAAGTAGAATGAATAGTTTATAGCCAAAGCTGAATATTCCTGACTATTCTGGGAAGGGAATTTCGGGGAAGTAAAAGTCAGCGTTTGCATAGCTTATGCCGTAGGGAACCCCCCTCCCTAGGCTGTCTGACGGCATTAACATGAGTCACCTGTTTCTTCCCGAGGCAAGAAGAACCGGCCTCCTGTGGGCCAGTCTGTGCACAAAAAGGCCATATGGGCCAGAAAGGGAGCCAGCCGCTCATCCAGATTGGTGGTTTCCTTCTCCTTTGCTGTAACACGAAGCCATGGCAAGAGGACTGAGGCCAGTTGGAAAAGGCAGGACTGGATCTGCAGATTGGAGGGGAAAGGATTCATGGCTTCACGACGGGTGGGGCCCAGGGAGTTCCAGGCTCCTCCCTCAGTGCGGGTTTGTGTCCAATAATTAATTCCACATCTCTGATTCTGTACCTCCAACCTGTCCCCGGAGGGTGTTGGAAGAGTTTCTCTTGGGCTCTACTGTCGTTGCTGTGACCCCTTGGCCACCACGGCTCCCTGTCTGCCTCTTGGGTAGCAAAGCTCAACATATCCTTCTGCACTGACAGACTCTTCCTACTTCCCTTATGTAAAGAGGCCACCGAAAGTCTGACACTGAGCGGGTAAGTGAGTCTCCCCCGTTAATCCACAGTTATCGCAATTGCCTTCATAAATTGATGGTGCCTGGCAATGTCTCACCTAGCTCTCCCATTTACAACTGGAAGACAAACTTCAGGTGAATTCACCACTAATGCCTGATAAATGAAGGAATCACAGAATTGTCAGGGGCGGAATCGGTGCCCCAAGAGGTGAGGTCCTGCCCACCTCGTCTGGACGCCCAAACGCGAGCTGCTTTTTGGGGTCACGTGTGGTCCGCCTGGCTGGTGTGTCCTTCTCGAGTGAGCTGGGCTACACAGCGCCTTGACTGTCGTGAATTTTTGTATAGAATTTGCATTACCCGATAGACTATGTACTTGTTTATGTAATCATCGTCTGACATCCCCGACCCCGTCTTCGTCTGCTCAGGCTGCCTTAGCAAAACACCCCAGAGTAGCTGGTTTAACTAACAGAATTTACTTTTCTCACAGTTCTAGGGGCTAGAAACTCCAAGACAGAGAGGTTCTCGTGAGACTCACTCTCTGGTGAGAGCTGGGGATGACCGTCCTCTGGCTGTGTCCACACACGGCAGACAGAGGGGGAGAAACAGAGCTCGAGAGAGAGAGAGAGATCTGGGTTTTTTGTTTTTCTCCCCCCCCCCCCCCTTTTTTATAAGGACACCAGTCCTATAGAATCAGGGCTCCACCCTTATGGCCACAATTAATCACCTCCTGAAAGTCCTCATCTCCAGTACGGTCAAGTTCAGGATTCGGGTTCCAACATACGCATAGGTCTGCAGTAACCCCTTGAAAACTCAAACTCCTCGGGGGTTGGAATTTTTCTACCTTACCCACTGTATTCCCATCGCTTGGAATACGATGTGGTGTAGGCACCCCATAAATATATGTTGAATAGATAAAAAGTAAATTTGGGCTAAAAGCCGAGCTTCTATGCCCTGGTAAAAGCAACGCCATACAGTGATGTCAAAGGTGTTTAACGGCCTCTTATCCTATGACCTGCACTTCAAGGTCCTGGCGAACCGGATGCCAGGGATGTCCCGCCCACCTGCCACTCAGGGACAAGTTTATGTCCTCCATGGAAGGAGGGGTGGTCTGCACCCAGAACAGCGCCCTCTACCTGCTGACACGCAGGGCTTTGTCACTCTTGTTCGCGCTCATGTCCTTGATCCTATTTAATCTTTACAACCACCCCTGAGGTCAGCATCTTTATCCGCTGTGTGTAACAGGCAGGGAGGCAGGCGAGGTCTGGGGGAGGAACGCCGTGTTGTGGGTAATCCCGGGGAGGGGCAGAGCCGCGGTTCAAACCCGATCATTCAGATCCGGCCCTGGGGACTAGCGGAGACTGCGGAACCCGCCCTGGGCTGGGAGACGGGCAGCTGGGCCGCGTGTGGATTTCTCTCACCAACCGGCTCCCCTCTCTGTCCCGGGTTCCTCGATGGCTCGTTTCACTTGGAGGGAGGAGAACAGCGCATGCGCGCTCAGGCCAGGGTGGGTCGGCCCCGCCTCCGAGCCCCCTGGCATCCTTTTGCCTGTCCTGGGCTCCATCCATGGAGGGAAGGATGTCCCCCTCCTGGCAGTGGCCAGGTCGACACGTCCCCGGGCACCCGATTCTGGGGACAGGGCATCCAGAGGCAGAATTAATAGGAGTTGAAATAGTAATGGGGTTAATCAGGCCGCGGGGCTATGAAGAGGGATATTTTGGAGTCAGGGGCCTCTCCAGAGCTCCTCAAAGGCACCCTAAAGGGAGCACCCTTCCTCTGCCACGCAGAAGCGGAGGGAGGGCCGGGCCAAGCTCCTGAGACCCTCTCCTGGGCCCCACCCCACGGGACCGCAGGACCCGCTTGCACATCAGTCTGGCTACTGGGGCAGAGGCGCCACTGTCTGGATCCTGCCGTGTTCAGTGGGAAACTTCCTTCTCTGGGTTCACCAGGACCCCTTGCTTCATTATTCGGGACGTCTGTGAGGTGTTGCTCAGCCTACTTAGCCACATTTACATATTTAAATCACAATTAATTGGAAAATTACAGTAAGGTGTGAAGAGGGAATCATTTCTTTCAAATGAGCATCTACCCTTGTTGATGAAACCAAGTCATTTGTTTCTTTCCGGGAAGTGGGCAGACCCCCAGCTGGGCGCGTGTGGAGCTGGCACGTGTGAGCTACATCGCTGCACCCCACCCCCCACGCCCCCCACGCCCCCCACGCCCCCCGCCCCGGCGCCCCACACCCCACTCTGCCGGAAGGGAAGGCGAGGGGCGCTGGCCCAGCAGAGATGGGTGGGCGGAAAAGCCCCAGGGCAGTGGGGGGGGGGGGGGAACTGGAGCTTTCTCTGGACAGGCACCTGACTCCATGGGGGATTTCTCGGTGGTTCCTTGAATGGCAGTGGATGTCCCTGCTTCCTCCCTGGACAGCCTGGGCCCTTTCTCACCACCAGGATGGGGTGACATGGTACGAGACACCACACCCAGCACACCCCAGAGCAGGGGCCCCAGCTTTCCTGTTTCCGCTGGGGCTCCAGCCCACAGCAGATGAACACTCTGGCAATAACAACAGCAATGGGGGAGACCATTTGGTGACAGCCTCTTGTCCCCTGTGTGGGATGGAGAGCTTGACGCCCCATCTCATCGGCTCCTTCCGAGCTGAGGCTTAGAGAGGTCACCCCACCGGTAAAATCAGAGGGCTGGGCTTTGAATGCAGACCGGCTGCCTCCAAAATCCAGGCAATTGGTCCCTTTGTTCTGTAACTTCCCACAAAGGCTGCGCTCTCTTTCCTGACCAGGCGAGGGTGGCAGCCGGTGGGGTCCTAGGTGAGTGAGCGAGCCGCGAGCCTTACTACCTGGTCTTGGGAAAGATGAGAGGACATGGGGACAATGTGTGCTCGTACAGATGAGCCCGGAGGGGGCGATCTCAGGGACGGCCACCATGATGGCAGCTGGACTCTGGTCCCACCACCCGTGGGACATACCAAGTGCGATGGCCCTCGTGCAGCCAGAGCACGTACTCCTTCAGCGTGGGGGGCTCGGAGGAGGTGCAAGATACCTGTCCTCATGCTGGGAACCTGAGCCCACAGCCAGCCCTTGAGCGCTGCTGCTCTGGGAGCTCTGAGCCAGGGCGTCGGAGTGGCTGAGATTCAGCACGCTTTGGCCTTCGTCCCCAGACACTCACAGCAACAGGCGCTTCATAAATGCTGTGCGATACCTGGAGGTTCTGACTGGGAGCAAAGGAGGAAGAGGCGTGTGGCCTGTGGTGGGGCGTGGAGGGCCTGGGTCAGGTGTGCAGTACCGAAGGGAGACCACTCTGGGCCTGAAGCAGCACCCACCTTTTCACTGGGACCTCGCTGGCCCGACCCCCGAACTCCCCACCTGCAACAGCACCTCGAGGTTGGCAGGGGAGGCACGCGGGCCGCTCCTGTAACTGATGACACTTTGTGACTGTGGCCTCTGCCCGTTTATAATGGTGCAGCGGATACTAAGGTAAGCAGTAATCGGAATGAGACCCCCAGGGGGATTTCTCGGGATGGGAGCGTGGGGATTCATTTCCCTTCCCGCAAACAGGATTGATAAGTGGCAGGCATTTGTTTTTCTAGATTCTCCGAGTCTCCTTGCGAGCTTGTTCTCGTCGGAGGCAGCCACGCCTCATTGCATAGCCGAAGGTCCACTGGCGTTTCTAGATATTTAACGCCTGCACAATTAACCAATCGTGTTACGTAATGTGTTCTTTAATGCTCCATTTATCTCGTAATTGAACATTTGTGCTTTCTGTTAGGGCGCATTGATTTTCACTTTTAAAAATTCCATTTGGAAGTGCATCTCAGATTTAAAGCAGGGTGCCCAGGGGTAGGAGACAGTTCGGAAAGCGCCGGGCCCGCTCGTGGGTGACCTCAGCCGCCTTCCACTGCTCTCCTCTGCTGCTTGGTGCTGCGCGTGCATGAGTTCAACTAATTCTGGTGCGACCCTAGGGCTCCCCACTTTTTGGAGATGAGGGAAGTGCCGGCAGCCCGATGAAAGACACACCCCAGCCCTGAATGGAAAGTGGATCTGAATTCAAACCAGGCAGCGGAGTGCAGAGCCCAGCCTGTGACCACGGCAGGATGCGGGCTCCGGCCCCAGGCTCATATCCAGAGGCCCCCTCTCGCTGGCTGTGCACCTCTCCGCCCCGGCCCCACATCCAGGCAGGGCAGGATTCTGGCTGGAGGGACTTCTGTTCCTCTTAGCAACCCCTTGTCTGGAGCCGCTGCCTCTGTCTCTCCCTCCTGTGGGCTCTGGGCTTCCTGCGTGCAGGACCGCCTACAGACCGCGCCGGCTGGCTCTCTGATGAGCCCGTCCTGATGCCGCGTGAAGGGCAGAAATCAATAGTGAACTTGGGCTTCCTGTGCCCACAAGGCCCAGAAGCTGCCTTCCCCGCCGAATATCTTCCAGGCAGAGCCACCTGTGGGGAGAGGGGAAAGATGCACGAACTAATGAAATCTCCCGCGGTTTCGACCCGCCCACGTGCACCTGTTGTGTGCGCCCCCTCGCTAGCTTCTGGACCTGTTAGTTCCTGCCTCCGTGTATGGGCGCAACTCCTACAAGAACAGATGTCTCTGTGTTGCCGTGTCTGTTGCATTTATGTCTCCGGGGAGGGTTGACGTGTGTACGTCTGCAGGCCTGAGGGTGAGTGTGCATTGGGTGGGTTGGGGGGGGGGGTGTGCCTGCGTGTGCGCAGTGCTGACCCATGGGTTGTTGCGTGTGGCTGGGCGTCTGTTCCAAGGACTCATGTAGGATGTCTGGGTGCAGCCTTGCATGGTGTGTATACCGACCCACCCAGGGGTGTGTGTGTGTGTGTGTGTGCCTGCAGCCTCAGCGAAATGAGTCACTGTGTGAGCCACAGGTTGAGGTGTGGGCTTGCGCTGATCTCACACCTGCATCAGCCATACATCTCTGGGCGGGCGGGCTGCCTGCCTTCGTGACCCTCTGGAGCAGACCCTTACCTGTAGCCCTTCTCCCAGGCAGCCATGACCGTGCCGTGGAACCCCACCACTCTGCCCGTCGCTGATTTTCTCCGATTGACACTGAACTCAAAGATAGTTTTTCTACTGACCAGCGACCTCCGGTTCGGTTAGCTGAGTTGAGATAATGAGACTATTCCCTTGGAAATCCTAACTTTGATATGCTCCACGGGGATAGCGCTACTGTCCTGTGGTCACTGGCTTCTTCTTTCACGTTCTGTGCATCAGGCCAGTGGTGGAGACCAAACCCAGGAGCTGGGACCCCTGCTGTGTCATTTTAAAAATCACTAGAAATCCAAAAGCCCTGATGGGCTTCAGCCCCTGCTGGTGTCCCGTGTGTTTCTGGATTTCCATGAAATTCTTTTCCTGCTTTTTCCAGGACGCCCACTAAGTTTGGGCGAGCTTGGATATCTCCCCCACCCCCATCAGAATGCTTGGACCTCCGTAGCCTCCCCAGCCCATAGGATTAGGGGACTTCAAGTAAATGCCCATCAGCCACCATTTCACCATCTGACCTCTTCCATCTGGTCCTGGAAATATTTTGGTCTTCAAGATGTCTCTGTTAAGTGCACACATTATGGTGGGTGACACTAAGAGTGGAGAAACAGCAGCCTGGGGCATTTATGTCTAGGTCTGGTCTAACCATTACATTCATCTTGAGTTCCTCTTGTTTACTCATTTCTTTTCTTTTCTTTTTTTTTTTTTTTAATTTACGGGGAGACGGGCAGAGAGAGAGGACAAGAGAGAATCCCAAGCAGGCTCTACACTCCATCTCTCAAACTGTGAGATCAGGACCTGAGCCCAAATCAAGAGTTGGATGCTTAACTGATTGAGCCACCGAGGCGCCCCTATTCATTTCTTTCATACAACTCATTTCTCCAATTTTCCAGCTAAGTGCATGGCATATGCACATGTGCATGCAAGCACACATACACACACACATGCGCGCACACACGGTAAACGTAATTCCAAACCCAAGACTGACAGCCAGCGAGATCATCATCTTGGGAGATGCTCCAATGCATAAAATGTAGGTGGTTCGAGAAAAGCATTGGTGACCACACCATGCTTGGCCACTCTCCAAATAGAGCAGGCTCACCTGCCTGAAGTCGCACAGAAAGATTTTCTGTGCTTCCCTCACTGGAAGCCCCGGTTCAGAGAACACGGCAGCCCTGTTTCTTGTGTGTGAGTGCTGATTTTGCACTCCCTAGGGACTTCTTGACCCTGTCTTCTGAAATCTAGAGTTAGTCTGTGTGTTGTGTTAGTTTCCCAAGACGGCCCCCACCAATCGCCACAAACCGGTGATATAAACTGGCTTAAAACAACAGATTTGTTCTCTCGCAGTTCTGAAGACCCAAAGTCTGCAAACAAAGTGTCCCCAGGGCCACACTCTCTCTTAAGGCTCTAGGGGAGGATCTTTCCCTGCCTCGTCCTTGCGTCTGGTGGCTGCTAATAGCTCCTGGCATCTCCTGGTCACTTGGCTGGCAGATGGTCCTCTCCAATCTCCGCCCCCGCGTTCAGGTGGCCCTGTCCCTGTATGTGTCTCCAAGTCCAAATCTCTCTCTTCTTATAAGGACACCAGTCATATTCGATTTAGAGCCCCATCGTATTTCCTTTCTTTCTTTTCTTTCTTTCCTTCCTTCTTTCTTTTCTTTCTTTCTTTCTTTCTTTCTTTCTTTCTTTCTTTCTTTCACACAAGTGGAATGGGGGCAGAGAGAAGGAGAAAGAATTCCAAGCAGGTTCTATGCTCTCAGTGCGGAGCCTGATGCGGTGTTTGAACTAATGAACCATGAGATCACGACCTGAGCCAAGATCAAGAATCAGACACTTAACTGACTGAGCCACCAAGGTGCCCCGAGCCCACCCTATTTTAGTATGACCTCATCCTACCTTGGTTACATCTGTAAATACCCTATTTCCCACAATCATAAGCTCCTGGTGGATGCGTGTTGGGGGGGCCCTATTCAACCCAGTGCAAAGACAAACACTGAGGTTTAAAAGTGAT
The DNA here is from genome assembly GCF_014898765.1 of Herpailurus yagouaroundi. NCBI lineage: Eukaryota > Metazoa > Chordata > Mammalia > Carnivora > Felidae > Herpailurus > Herpailurus yagouaroundi. The sequence continues at coordinate 64,050,159 of NW_024412404.1, forward strand.
CCTATGGAAAACTCTGAAGGCAGAGCGGGGTTCCGTGGAGACTCAACCGACTCCTCGTGTCTGGCAGGTTGGTATAAAAGGCAAGGGCTGAGAAATGTCCAAGTAAGAGCCTTCCAAATGTGAGGCGGTGGGTGGGTCTCCAGGCAGCTGTGCCCAGGCCACCTCCTGCTTTCCTCAGGTTGGCTGTGACAGCCATGGCAGCGTGTGTTCTAAGCTCTTTGTCCTCTGGCCCCAGCGGGCCGCTGCTTTTCCAGGCTCTCCCTCGCTCTCTGGCCGGTGTGCTGCAGCATCTCAGGTTGGCCACTGGATAAAGAGGCAGGGTCTTCTCGGGTCGGGCGAGCAGCGAGTGAGGCTGTTCTGACACCAAGGTGTCCACGCCTGTGAGGTAGCTCTCCTGGGACAGGCAGGGAAGGAGGTCCTGAAGATGGCTGAAGTTGGCAAGATGAAAACCAGGTGGTATGGCAGAAAGTTCCGGAAGTCAGAAAAGTACATTGTGACATCACATCCAAGAGCTGATCAAAAAAAGCGTTTGTGCGTCCATTCTGAGCACATTCATTTCTATCCTGGTGCAGACCTTAAGCGCGGTGTTCGAGGCCATTGTTCAGTATACGCTTCTCTTGCACTGTTGGGAGGGGTTGCCTAAGAATAGCTGAAGAAATGCCAAATATTTTAAACTCTACCTTCTCGCCTGTATGCAACTAAATTTTCTTGTTCCTCACAATTACGTCTGACGGAGACAGTAATTCGTTCCAGATGTCCGAATCAAAACAGGTGACCGTAATTTCAGGGAAATCCAGTGTTGTGTTATGTATTTTCCCTTAACTTATTCAAACCTTGCACAGTTTTTAGAAATGGCGTTTAATAGTGAATAAGCATGATATGTCCACGTGAAGTTAAAAGAGTAAACCGTGTGAAACGTATGTCCACAAAACCATGCTTATTTCTAGAAACGTGTTTATCAAACACTTTAAGGGCAGTCCAGAGAGTTAAGTAAGAAATATATTTTACATCATGACCCTGAACTCATGTTTACATCACTGAGACAAAACTTTGAGAAGACGATGCTTATGTGAAATGCATTTTGATCCTTATCTATTCTGTCTCGGCTTATTGTTGCTGTTGTTTTTAATGCTGGTCATGACCCTTTAAATTGATTTTATAGCCCACTGATAGTTCATCTACTTGAAAAGCATTTGTTCTAGAGTTAGCAAAGCACTCATCATTTTGACAAATTTCTGTCTCTTCCAGATATTTCTTAGGGCTCACAAATGAGACGGAGGGGTACAGAAGAAAGGGAATTTCCATATGCTTTTTAAAAAATAAATTTATAATTGAACAGACCTTGAAATGTTAGAGTCCTCCCCTGGTGTTTCTAAGATAAGCTGTAACTGATTCAAGGGCACTCTTAGACATAAGCTGCGCCCAAAAGAAGCTTAGCTGCTTGATGCTTTGCTGAGCGGTCCGGCATAGCTCTCTGGGAAGGACGAGGCTCACTAGCACTACGGCCGACAGTGTATGCCCTGACAGTGGGGTCCTTTGTGTATGACATGCTACCATAGTTTGGTAAATATGGGCCATCAGCCCTGATGGAGAGGGTGTGCACATGAAATGTGAGGTGTAGCCCAGCCCCTTCCTTCCATCCACCCATCCATTCACCCATCCATTCACCCATCCATTCATCCATCCATCCGTCCATCCATAGCAACAGCATAATTTTTTATTAAGAAAAATTTGCATAATTTATTAAGAAAAATGTCAGATAGACTCATAAATGGAGAAAATCGTATGATGAATCCCCTAATACCCATCAGCAAGAATCAGTAGTTATCAGGATTTTGCCTTATTTCATTTGTGGGGGGGTGTGTGTGTGTGTTGAATTATTTAAAAGCATATTCCAGATATGATCTCATTGTACTTCTACATACCTCATTGTGAAACTCTGAAGAATACAGACATTTTGGGGCACTTGGGTGGCTCAGTCAGTTGAGCGTCCAACTTTGGTTCAGGTCATGATCTCACTCATGGCTTGTGAGTTCAAGCCCCATGTCGAGCTCTGTGCTGACAGCTTGGAGCCTGGAGCCTGCTTTGAATTCTGGTGTCTCCCTCTCTCTCTGTTCCTCCCCGGCTCACGCTCTGTCTCTCTTTCTCTCAAAAATAAATAAACATAAAAAATAAAGAAAAAGAAAACAGACATTTTCTCAAACGAACACATTGCTGTTATCAAATAACAAGGAGAAATATACATTTGGAGTCACCATTGAATACCCCACCCCTACTCAAATGTCTTTGCTGGTCTCTGGTCTCATGAAAGTTACTTTGTATAAATAAATCCAGACTCAAACAAGGTCCGCACTTTACGTGTGGGCATTAAGCCTCCTTAGGTCTCTTTAAATTTGAATCGCCCTCCCCTTCTGTTCTATTTTGTGACTTTGATTTGTTGAAGAAGCCAGCTCAGTTGTCCTTCAGAATGAATTTGCCTGACTTTTTCTCATTGTGTCATTTAACGCTTTATACTAGCCCCATATTTCATGTAAACTGGGAGTGCATTCCAAGACTCAATTAGATTTAGGTTCAATTTTTTCTTTTTCTAGCAGAGATCCTCCAAGTACCACCCGTAGCATGACATCACAAGGCCCATATTGTCCGGGTGTTCATTTTTAATGATACTGAAATTGATCAAGGGGTTCCTATGGCAGCATGGTGCCCCCATTGCAAAGTTCCCCAGCAGCTTTTACCCCAAAGGTGTCATATACCAAGGATCACTTCCTTAATCAGCTATTTTCTTGGGGTTCACAAACTGGGGATTACTCTTTTTTATCATCCTTTCCATTGCACCAGCTGGGATTTTTCTAGGAACACTTTGCCTCATCAACTAGATTTGTTTAACTTCTCCAAAAATATAGTCCATATAAAAGTATTACACACTATGTAATTGCAGTTGTTTGAATTTTCGGCTCAGTGAACAGATACAAGTGCTGATATACACTTGACCCTTGGACATCGTGTGTGCTGATCCACACACAGTTGAAAATCTAAGTATAATTTCTGACTCCCTCAAAACGTAACTGTTAATAGCCTATTGTTGACTGAAAGCCTTGCTGAAAACAAGTAGTCAATGAACACATTTTTTATATGTAGTGTTCACTGTATTCTTACGATAAAGTAAGCTAGAGAAAATAAAATGTCGTTAAGAAAATTGTGAGAGAATCCGTTTACAGTGCTGTACTGTATTGATCGAAAAAATCTGCATATACGTGGACCCGTGCAGTTCAAGCCCGTGTTGTTCAAGGGTCAGCTATATTTATTACATAGATCCTCATGATGTAAACCTGGAAGGATTCATCCCAGTGAGCCTGCCATCTACATATCTGGCTGTTTCTTTAGGGCTCAGAGGAAGAGCCAGTGATGATTAGCTGACTTAGGCAAACAGAGTTGCCTCCTCACCCCTGAGGCTGGGATACCAGAGGCCCTGCTAACTTGTGTGGCCTTCTCCAGACACATCCAGGGAAGCGTGATAGGTCTAAACCCAGCCTTGGTAACTGTCCATGGCTATTCCTATGGAAATCCCACTGGAGGACTTGACATCATCAGTAAGGAGAATCTACTATGTTGGGTTTGGAGAGCGGTTCAAAGAGAGGAGAAGTAGTGGTAAGACACGGGTGGGGAGGAAGAGCTACAGATGTGAGGATTCTCACCACGAGCTCTTCAATGATTCTAGGAAGGAGACTTTGATCCAGTCAATGGACTGGTCTTTCCCACTGCCATGTTTCATTCATCTTCTTGTATGAGAGATTCTTTTCATCCTAGTCCACAATACTCGCTCACAGAGCGACTTGGAGAGCGTGTCAGTCTGCCCAGAATTAAACATAAACATAGCATCTGAAAGTTGACCATTCAGATGCGAAAAGAGAGGTGTGGCTGCAAAGGGGGGAAAATGCCTTGACTATCAGTTGATTCCAAACTGTTGATATCACATTTATATGGAGTGTGGCTGAGAGAAGGGATCAGCCCCGTAATTTATTGTGTAAGTCACTCGTGAACATGCCTTTCTGCTCCCAAAAGGTGGTAAAATGGTGGTCATCCCCATAGACACCAACGTCTGAGCCCATCCAGATATTTTTTCTAACCCAGAGATGAAAGCAAATTATCTGGCTTCCCCCATGAGTGCTCAGCTGGTTAAACTGGAGTAAAGGGTACAGGTTACAGATTCAACTCTACTCTCGACTCGCTGTGGGCTGCTATGTGGGAAATGGTCTGAGCAGGCAATCGATAACTCATGTATTTACCAGTCAATCGTTTGCCGAATCCAACTAACTGTTTACAACATCATAGGTAGCTTGACTGAACGCAACCTTCTTTTCCCAGACTCTTTTGTGTATGTACACATAGCCTAAGGATGATCTGTGAGTATATCTCCAAATATTTTTCTTTTGGCTTCGGCAGGCTCCAGACATTCGGTCAAGTACACAGGCCAAGGCGGATATCCCGGTACACATAATGGCTGTGGAGAAGCCTGTTGTGCCTGGTTATTACAGATCACATGTAACAGTGTGTAAAATCTCCCGCTGTTCAGAGATTCTTGTACTAAGCAGGTTAATTAAACCTTAATTTGAATCTCCCAGCTTATATGGGTCTGGCCTTAAAATTATCCCACCTAATTCTCTGTCTATGTATGCATTAGTGAAGGGGGGAGAGCTAAGGTAAGGCATTTTATATGCCTGAGTCATTAAATTGCCTTAATCTAATTAGTAGGTTGTGAAACAGTTGAAGGGATTTGATCGACATGCCACCTTAGGAAAGCCAATATAGTTTAAAATATTATTTTTCTTTGCAAAACACCAGCTGTAATGTTTTTGGTATGATAACAATTCACGGTAAAATTAAATTAGCCAGTGATACCTAGAAATCCCATGCAGATATACTCATCTAAGGCATCTATAGCTCCGGCTGGGGCTGCAGGACCCCCAACTTCTGGAGACAATGGCGGACTTCAGTGCAGCTTTGGAGCATTAAGCTAACTTTATGACTCAAAACATCTGGATATTTGTAAACTTCTAAATGCTTGGCAAGTACAACCACGGCCTGTATGCCCCAGCGCCATTACGGCCTGTGACCCACCCTCCCCCACCCCCCAGCCTCAAGCTCCCCACACCATCCCCAAATGCTCCTGGTGCTGAACCCAGACGTCAACGTTTACCCTCCTTTTTACCTTTACGATTGCAAATATAAATCAATCTGTTGTCAGTGATGAGCCCTCTGGGAAATTCTCTGTCTCCGCTCAGGACATTAAAAGATGTTTGTGAGAATTTTCCAAACCCAACCACACATTTGTCCTATGTCGATTGCCAGCCATTAGGCCACTAGGTACTGCTTTCATAACAGGTGAAAGCAAGTATCATTTCTCTAGTCCTGGATCCCTATTTCATAATAGGTCAAGGCCATCGTACGTGTTAGGGGGGCACTAAATTCCCAGCATAGCCTGTGCTCCTCGGTGCATTGTAAAAAAGCACGAGCAAAGTAAGCAGTGCATATACTTTGCCCCGACTAACGGCGTCTCTAGGAAGAAAATAAAATAGAGGTAAGAACATCCTACAGGTCTTGTAACACAGAAGCATTCTGGTGGTCGAACTTGAGAAAAGGGTGCACTTCACTAGCGCAAGTCCATTCTCAACTCGCAACAGGAGGCTGTGTGAGAAAACGGTCTAAAAACAGGCAATCAATAAATGTATCGCAGACACAGTATGCTGTTAAATGGTCCAGTCTTCAGATGTCTTTGAAGAAAGGGAGAAGTAGTAGGAATAACTAACGGAAAGTAGCCAGTGGAAACACTTACCTACATGAACCAGGGTCTCTGGAGGAAGTTACAAAACACGTGCTGCGTGGCTGACGTCCCATTGAGATAAATGCAAGGGAATCTCTTATTTAAAAGGTACACCCCTTTCAGCCAATGGTCCTCCTGCTGCAAGAAAGCCTGTTGGGTAGAACCAATCTCAGGACCCCAGTCTGGAATCTCAGATGCCAGGTGTGGACAGGGAGGAGGAGGAATCTGACACAAGGCTTTCGTGCTCCCCTGAGGACTCCGTGCCCCAGCTGGGCAGGACCGACGGGGCGGCGATCGATACCTTGGAGGAATAGTCATAGAGCTCGATGGGTTCCGCCACATTTGCGGAGTGACCCAAGAGCCCTCCGAGGTGCCATGGAGAGTACCAAAGCCATTGTGCCGATGAGAAAACAGAGCCTTGGAAAGCCAAGCCAGATACAGACCTTCTAGACTGGTAGGTATCTTAGCTAATGGCAGTGACTCTGAAGTCAGGCTCCCTGGGGTTGAATCCATCCAGGTTGTCACGTAATACCTGTGTGGCCTTTGAGAAGTCACCTAACCTCTCTAAGTCTCTGTGTTCTCATGTGTAAATCAGGGATGCTCATAGTTTCTACCTCAAGGGCGGAAACTAAATAGCATATGCGAAATGCTGAACAATGCTACCCACGCAGGCAAGACCATGTAAAGGCTACAGCTATTATGTTTTACATTTGCTTCAGCCAAACCAGGCGGAACACTAATGGGTGTCCTCACCATGGTGCCCCCGGCCTGGGCGGGGATTTGCCTTGGATCCCGTCCACAGGGTCACGTTGCCAGAGGTACTAGAACCATCTTTGTGGGGGTCTTGGGTGACTGGCGGCCGGCCACGTGGAGAGCTAAAGGCAGCCAGGCGTTTGTTACGCGAGCCACTGGTGTGCTTTCAGAGGCTCCATGGCGACCTGGGCCCCGGTTCATCTTGCTCGGCAGTAAATCTGGTTTCCTCCTCCTGCTTGGCGTGCGCTGGCCTGTTTTCCATTACGCGCCAGGCGCTGAGGGCAGGTCTCCTTCAGAGCACTACGGCCTGGTGCTGCCTCTTTCGTCCTCCATGTGTCTCGGTCCCGTGTGTCTTTGGGGACCCTGAGATTTACAATGCAGGTGGCCTCTGCACGTAAATGGTGGTCCTCATGCAGGACAGCCACCGCCTCGGTGGGCAGAAGGTGCTGGCTGGACACGAATGCGTCCGTGTTTCCCATATGGGTATTTGATCAGACAGGGGAGTGAGTTTTACGCTACTTCTGTGGGTATTTGGGAGAGGGAGGGATGGGGATCATCTTTCCCTTTGTGGGCTTTGTGTTTTCCATCTCGAGCTTCGACAACATGCCTTTTCGGGAAGACGTGACAGCTTCTCGGCTGGGAAAGTAAAGACTTGGAATTAGATAGAGGTACTGACTTCTCCCAATAAATCAGGGCTTCTCAACCTCAGTGCTGTTAGTAACTGGGGCTGGGTCGTGCCCTGTTGTGGGGCTGTCCCCTACATCACGGGATGTTCAACAGTGCCCATGACACATGAGATGCCCGTGGCGCCCCTCCGAAGCGCACTCCGGAACCATCCGGCATGCTCTGCTGACCGGAGGGGCTGAATGTCCTTCCTGTATGTGCTGACTTGGAAGAAGTGCCTTTACTTCGTGACCCTGGCAAATCCTACCCACGCAGCAGGTGCCTGACCTGGCTCTGGGGCCCTGCCTCTTGGGGTGGGTTTGCTGCACTGGATGGAAAGGGTCACGAGGAAGCACAGGTGTCAATGGTGGGCCAAGGACAGAGGCTAGGACGGTACGGTCCCCTCCAGGGCGAGAATGAAATAAACCAGTGTTTGTGTAAACTTGGAACCAGGGGTGCCGGACTCGGGGGCGAAGTTTGTTACCTGGGTGGCTGATACAGCAGGCAATTCGGTAATTCCCGGAGTGAATAAAGCCCAGGCCACCCTCACGGGGAAGGGAGAGGGAGGGGCCTTTCGTTTTTCACGTGACACCAGTCCAGTGTTCTCATCCTGGTCAGTCTGCGTTTCCTTTGGAACTGCCTGACTTTGTAGTTCACCTTTGGGTGCCAAGGCCCCCCACCCCCAGGATGCACCTCCAGCTGGGCTCTGCTTTGTCCCTCAGAAGCCCCTTTGCACCCAAGCAAGCTACAGTCCTGAAGGCCAATGAACAGGGGCATGGACATATGTGACCCAGAGGCGACGCTCAGCAGGGATGTTTGATTGACTCTCATAACATTTGCTTTTGTGTAAATGGAGAGATTTAGCGGTCTGTGAAATTCAACTGTGGTCCGGCTCCCTCGTCCCCGCGGGCACCGGGGTAGGTTTGGGTGGGTCAGTGTAGAGCTCCCTTCCCTACGGAGCGCTGGGCGGGTGCGGTCTCGGCGAGGCTCTGGAGGGGCTGAGTGGCCGGGCACCCCTGCAACTCACACACGCGTCACTAGCTACGGTGGGCACGGGCGTCCCCAGATCCTGCGGAATTTTCTGTCGTGCGTCGTGAGGGTGCCCACCCGCTTTTCCTACAGGCTGCTCCCAACGGTGAGGCTGGGGGCCCAGAGGGGTTGAGGCTGCACTTGATCCCAGTCCTATCCGCGGTTCCAGAACAGGTGCACAGCACCAGCCGGGCCTGGCCTCCCGTCCTCCGTGGCTGTCCTCCCTCTCGGATCGCCTGTCCTGGGTGCCCCCAGTGCCAGCCCCAGACACAGCAATGTCAGCCACCCGGACACTGAGTATGGAGTCCCAGGACTGCGTGAGGGCAGGGTTCCTCCAGCCCGTTCTTCGTTACTGATGCCCCTGCATCGCACAGGCGAGAATACCGGCCAGCCAGCGTCTTCTTTAGACCAGAAAAGGCTCCCGTGCCGGCTTCGGTGCGGAACAGACCCCTTCTTCTCCCTGCTGCGGGAACCTCAGGAAGCAGGGCGGTGGGTGGATCAGCCTCGTGGAGAAAACTGCCATTTCTGCTCCGGTTCTAGTCCTTTGTCTCAGATCCTGTGGAGGGATCCTTTGTGTTGGTTTGACATCGCGGGTCATTGCCTGGTGACTGTGATTGTTTGGTCTCTGCAGTTTTCTACTCCTTGTTGAGTTCTTACGGTGCCCCAGAAACTGTAGCAATAGCATCCTATGGTGCCGCTCGATTGAGCTTCAAGTAGGTCCTGCCTGCCACCGTCCCCTTTACGGAGACGGGGAAGTGGAGGCATAAGAAAGGTACCTTGCCTGCCCGACGCCGTCTGGTCAGTGGCCGGAGCGCTGGCTCCTTCTGTCCCCCCTTGTGAGCAAACCAGACTCAGTTTCTTGCCTTTTCCTTTTTTTTTCTTTGTTTACAATTCTCCCCGGTCTTTATGTTTTTTTTTAGTTTAGACGCCAATGGCCTTACTGAGCACATCGAAAGAGAATGAAAACAAATGTTGTGCTTTATTAAAAATATCAGACAAGGAGATTTTTCTGGTGATCCAAACACGGATCTCAGGCGTCGAGAAGCCTCGCCGGCTTGGCATCTCCGAGTTTGAACTTTTCCAGGGGATGCGAAGCGCGGTTGTTTGCAAATAATAACAAAGGGGCAGATTGTCATGTTTGGTGAGTCATTGTCCCAGTTAATTGAGGCATCTAAAGAGTACACAGGGAGAGGCTGGGGGTGTCACCCAAGAAATCTGACTCCCCAGGCTGACATATCACAGGCAGCCTGGGCTTGATTTGGGAGGGAGAAGCCAAATGTGTCCCGTGTTCCCGGTGCCAGTTGATTAACAGAGCGGGAGCATTGTGGGTCTCCGAGGACAGGCCTGCAGGGCCTACCCTCCTGGCGAGCGGGAGATCTGCTCCCCTGGCTGGCGGTGAAGGTGCGGCCCGGAGAAGCAGCGGATGACACGTGGCCGTCCCCACCTAGGAAGGCAGAACCTGCCAGTTCTTGGGTGAAGACCTACAGAGGCGCTCGCCAGGAAACCAAAATAAGGTGTTAAAGGAAATGCGTTCAAACTAGATTATTCATCCCGTCGAAATCAAGCGTTTGCTTCCTCTGATTAAACACCTGATGGACACGCTACCACAATTGGCTTGTTCTTGCTGCTTCTAAACTACAGTGAAAGGCTCCAAAGCGTCTACGCTTGGGGGACTGACCTACAGCCTCAATGTGTACAGCGTTGTTTCATTTGCCCTTATCAAAACCCGAGCAACTTCAGTAACGCGTGTGTCTGCCCCCAGCTGCATTTTGTCCTTTTGTGATGAAATAGAGCTAAACCCTTCAGAAGAAAATCAGCGATGAGAGAGGAAACCGTCAAGTGGCTCCAAAGTTGTTTTCAAGAGAAAAATCAAAATCATGGGAGCACGGAAGGACAAAAACGGACAAAAATCGGAAATGGAACTATGGATTTGTTCTCGAAGACCGCACTGTGAAGAACTGAAAAGCCCAACTAGGGCTAATTCACTTTGGGGAGTGGGGGGCGGTCCTCCAAGGGCTTGGGGGGGGGGGGGCGGGGATGGCCAGACTCACTCTGCCTGGCTTTATTAACTCATCCGTAATTAGCCCATAGCTTCGATACAATTTAGCTTGTGCCATATGGGCTAATATAGTGCTGAACGGTACCCCCCGTGCAGGTGACAGTCTGTCGCATTGAAGGCAGATTAGCATAAAACAAACAACAACACACCCTTAACGACAATGGTGCCATTTGCAACGCCAGAGTTATGGTTGTGTAAGCACTTCCATTAGAAACTCTTATTTTCAAAGATTTTATAAATTAGTCATTTAAAAAATCACTCTGGGCTGAAATAAAACCCAACCAATCAGCTCTTAGCCAGGAAGGTTTATGTTCAATGACACTCGAAAAAAACATGTGGCGATTGCCCCAAGTTGTGGCTGCACAGTCTCTCTCCTCAGATTCACTGAATCAAACATCAAGTGTGGTTTTATGTTGAATGACAGCGATAACCACCCACACGGGGAGAGAAGACGAGGTGCTCCCACAGGACTGGACTCACCTGGCCTTGTGGGTGCCCTTCCTGGGTCTCACGCTCTGTCCGTGCACTGCGCGTTGGAGGAGAGAGTCACTGCTCTCCTTGACTGGGGCTCACTGGGGGGCTGGACCCTGGGCCCCCCTCGGGGGTCGCAGAGTCAGGTGAACCTCGCTCAAACATCTGTCAGTTCTCTCTTTGTTCTGGGCTCTGTGAACAAACAGCAGGGAGGCACCTGACCATATTTGTATTTTTCTATCCTTCAAGGCCGAGTGGACGAAATTGTTGACAGCCTTACACATGTCACAGAGGGTTCTGGCCCAGTTGACTGGGACTCGCTGGGCCCACCTCGTGCGTTAGTCACAACGGGCACGGTGTCTGATCCTCGCTGAAAACTGTGTCAGCCATCCCCCGTAGCCGCAAGACCACATTAGGCCGGGGCCCATCAACAGGTGGGATCAATTCAAAGCCACTCCAGATCCCCTAGTAATCTTTTTCTGTGACTTTCCCCTCCATGTTCCAAAGCCAAAATTCCTTCCTTCAGGATTTTGATTCTGGTTTCTTTCACATTCTGCTCAAAGCATCTTGAGGGCTCCGGGAGAACCCAAAGCCTTGAAGGCCCCCAAAGGCTTGAAGCTCGCGGCCGATGGGTTCCACACGGCCCCTTCCCAGATGCAGGAAGAAGGGGGAAGAGCCAGCAGAGAAGGCCCTCGGGCTGGCCCGAGATGTGCAGGATCAGTACCCAGGGCCTGTGAGTCTTGTTCTAATCTGTTGTCTCCTCCATATAAGCAGCTGGAGTTCGAGCAATTTTGAGCTTGGATAACCTAAATAATCACATCTCCTCTCCATTTGTCCTTGAGAAATGGGGAGAATCTGTCTTGGCTTTGGTGGCACGCTCTGTGCTACACAATGGTGCGATGGGAGTCCCGCTGGCTGGGAGGTCGCGCGAGGAGCCGGGACCATCATCCGGAAGAGGGACGGGATTTGTGGGGCTGGGACATCTCCATCAGGCTCTTGTGCAATAAGTCCCACGGGCCAGAAGGGACAGGGCGTTGGAGGGAGGTTTAGGCATCTCTAAGCATTGACCTTGAAGAGACATCCCAAATCTTAACAAAAGGAAGCACCTGGGGTCAGCCAATTGGTCATGTTTCTCCCTTCCTAAAGGCAACTTGGACTGTGGGGACCGTAAAATCGTCCGATGGCTTTTGCTGCAAACAGAGCTGTGCCTCCTGCCTCCCCCCCCACCACCCCCCAGCTTCCCCGGCCCCTCGGTCCACCTTCCCCATCAAAGGTCTGTGCGTGGGCTCTGCCGGGGAGAAAGCATTTCCTCCCGGGTCGGTCCAGCCTTGCTCTGCTTAAGGACGTATATCTACTCCCATTTAATAATGTTCAAGTCACGACACAACGCTAGATGAGAAAATAGCATTTCTTTATTAAAACCACTTTATTAAGTCTGTTTTTCAACAGCGTATGGAGGTGTTGGCTGTGTGTGTTCCCTCTGCTGCTGCACACGACAGAGTCTGGCAAGTTTTACAGACTTTTCTTTTGAAAGGCAGCTTTGCTGTTTTGCATCACTGGGATGAAATGGCTCGTACTGTGCAGACAGGAGCTACATTTTCCTACCTCTCATTGGCCATTTATGTGACTCTGTGGTTTTCAAATGGTGTGATGTGAGAGGATGCCAAGTGTCCTGCCATTTCATAACCAGCAGCAGACAGGGCTCTTTTCAAAACGTGGCCGCTCAGAGCATCTGTTGTTATTAAGTAAGGTGATCAAATGTTGTATAGGACTTCAATTGTGTTTTTCCCGTCACTTACCCGGCTAGAATAATATGCAGTTTGTGGATCAAACGAACGTGTTAGGGCCATTGTGCCAATGGCTGCATTTTTGTGTTCCCGTTTATTACTGATTGTAAAATAAACTTTGGCCTTTTTTAATAAACGTTATAAAAATGCTCTGCGAATCAGGAGAGTGTCACCCATTAGGTCCATTTAACATCATCATAATTAAAAATGCAACACTGTCACGCATTCAGGACCGATGCCCGTAAGAGGCCACGTTGCCAAGCCGAGAAATTTCACTGCCACCTGACGAGCGTCCAGCAAGGCCCCCACGCAGGCGCACAGCCTGCCCTGCTCCAGGGGTCTCTGGAAGTCCCTGGCTGATTAGATAGCATCTCCAAAGGAATGCTTTTAGCTGCCTCGCACTTTGCTCTCAAGGAGAATGTGAACAATAACAAAACGCAGGCAGAGATGATTTGGTTTTGGTAAAACAGTCACCAGAGAGAGACGTCTAGTGGCTGGAGCCATCTGGGGAGTGTCCACAAGGCACAGTGCTCTCCCCCGGGCTCGCGGTAAGCTCGTGCCTGCTTTTGATATTTGAAAATGATGCAAACCAGAGGGCATGAGGCAGGCGGGGGCTTCGTCTCTGGTGAGGCCCGGTCGCCTTGCTTCCCTTCCAGCCTCCCGGGGCCTGTCTTCAGAGCCTCTTGCTCAGCCCCTTACCCTGAGCCCCCGGCGCCACCGCTCCCAGCACCCGCACCCTGCCGCCTCGAGGGGCCCCCGCAGATGCAGCGGGGGCCCGCGCATCTCGCCCTGTGGGCCGCGTGGCCCCAAGAGAGTTTAGGACACGGAGTTTGTTCAAGGAGGATCGGCGCACGCGAGTGTCGCGAGCTGGTGACGGTGCCGAGGCACAGGACTGGGCTTTTGTCCCGCACGGCCAGGCTGTGAGGGCATCCCCGCTCCCGGCCTTGGCGAGACAGTGAAGAAGTGCGTAGGCGCCGCGTCATCAAACTGCAAGCTTTCTTTCCAAGGAATTTCTCCGCACGATTGCTCTCACTGGGGCTTTGTATACACGTGGAGCGCAAAATCAAAAATACACGGACATCGAGTGAAAAATTGTGATTCCTTTCGCGGTCACGTGGCCAAGAAAAACCACCGGAAGATGCGGGCAAGGGAGTAGCAGCGCGCAGGGGGTCTGGTCCGTGCCCCGCGAGGCGGTCACCTGACGCAGAGCCCGGACCCCCGCTAACGGTACCAAGTACATCCTGGGTACACATGAGGGTGACCACAGGGACGGAACAGCGCACCGCGCGTGGGTTCTAGCGCCTGAGTCCCCGCTCCCGAGATTGCAGGAGCAACCGCTTTTTCTCCAAGTTTCTCTGCTTGAACGCACACTATCGCCTCGGAACTGTCTTCTTTCATTCGGTGTTGTTTATCAGCCAACGGGGGGGCCGACTGATCCTGCCTCCAGACCTCTCTTCCCCCACCGTCCCCAAGTCCCCCACCCCGGGAACCAGCCCCAGCCCCACACAACCTAACAGTGTGGAGTCCGGGAGCCAGAGGCATCTGCTCGAGGGGACTGGGGCCACATCACAGCGAAGGTGAAGGACGCCCCTCAACCGGCAACGCTTTAGGTCACAGTTAAAAGATAATCCACATGTGCAGCCCCCAGCGTCCTCGTCACCGAAAGGCCAGGCATGTAAGTCACCTGAGCTGTCTCTGCCCGTCGGCCCCCGGACTCACTGTCTGGCTGACCTACTGTGCATGCCAGCGTGCTCTGGGGAGTCACTGACTCCGTAAAGCAATTTCTGCACCACGAACTCTCGCTGTCTTTAGCATCACCCACCCAGAGGCACTGGTACAGCCCCTGCAGTGTGCCCCATGCCACCTCTGGGTCCGGGCTCTTCTGGCATCAGACCCGTGGCCATGGGCACCGCCACAGCCCTGCGGGAGCGGCCCTCCTCACGTTATGTCAGAACCACACACAGCGGCCACAGCCTCTGCTTTCTCTTCTGGGAGCGGCTGGCCTGCTGCTTGCAAGGAAACAGCCCCCATCACAGCCTATGGAAGATGAGAAGGACCTTCCAGAACATTCTGTCCTATTAGTTCGATGATGAAGAAGCTGAGGCTTGGAGAAGGGAAGTCTCCCCAACGTGAGCCAGGAGTGCCACCAAGGTATGCTCGGTGCTTTGGGCCCGATTCTGGTCACAGACACATCTCATGGGGTGGCTTCCTTCTCGGGTCTGCTTGGCTGTTACGTCAGTCAACAGGGGCAATTCTTCTTCCAAAGGCCCTGGTACGAGAATCTGGTCGTCCTGCCTTCATTCCCTTTTTGAGGTTTGCCGGGTCTGACTACGGAATGTACCTGCTCAGACATTTTCAGGGGCTTCCCAATGTCTAAGAACTAAGTTAAGATACCCAGGCTTTGTACCTTCTAGCATTGACCCACCTGCCATGATTTGTGTCCACACGTGAGCCTCATTGCTCTATTCACTGACACTTGTGATTGATTTTTGTTTGCAAAATCATACCATGCGATTTTGCGTGTGTGGGTTTTCATCTTGCAAAACCCCGGCGGGGCCCCCCCCCCCACCCGGAACTTTGCTGCTTCACTTATGTGTTCGTCCTCCTGGGGGCTTTCCCGGCCCCCTAAGGTCTGGCCCAGGTGCCCCTGCACACACCCCACACCCTGCTCTTCCCCATCATGGCCCCCCAAATCCTGCAGAGCAACTTCCTGTTTCCTTGCAGAATGTGAGCCTCACAGTGTGGACTGCGTCCTTGTCATCGGCACCTAACAGGCTGCTGGGATGCCGCAAATGCTACCTCAATGAAAAAGCAATGGGTGGAGACCTTCTCCAAGGAGGCTCTCCATTACCCAGGGCGGCCGTCCTCACCGGGTCCTCTGAGAACCCACTGTACTTCAACGGTTCTTGAAGGCACCTCATGCCATAACATTCACGGTAATGCCTGCGCTGGTATGATATTCACAAAAATGGATACAGCACCCAAGACTTAGAAGGCACTCGACTACTTATAATTCTGTGAGCTTCTCCAAGTGCCAGACGTCGAGTCAGGGGCAGAGTCATACCAGAGTGGGCACCTGCTTCTTGAGGGGCTGCATGCATGGAATATTGGGGGACAAGTAGGGAGCTTCCAAGAGGAGAGTCTGGGAAAGGGGAAGATGAATGAATGTCAGTGAATGCACACATGAGCAAATGAGTGAGTGAGTGAATGAAGGGAGGGCCAGGTCAATTTCTGCATGGCTCCTCTTGTGTCCCTGCCCCTCCTGGGCTGACCTGACCTCTCCGTCATCTGAGGACCGTTCCTGGGAGCATCTCGCGACACCGCTTCCTCCTCTTTGCCACAGTTTGAAAATAGTGACTTGGTTCTCGAAAGAATTCTGAATTGTCCAAAGAAAGAACAGTCTGGCCAGTCCTCCAACTCAGGTTCCTTTTTTATTTCTGCAGAATAGAAACGACACGTTCATTTTAAGTGATTAATTTTTTTAAACGATTCTTTTAAAAAGTCCCTCCCCAGCAGAATGGAGCTTTTCCGTGTTTGTTTTGCATCCAAAAGCCATCTCCCAGATGGATGCAGCCAAGTGGGTCCATTGCGTACATCTGTGCTGCTCCCCTGACCCAAGCTCTCAGATGCCCCTCGTCTGCCTCACTCCAGACCCTCCTCCAGGTCACGTGCAAATGCAGGGTGTGAGTCCCAATGCCAGCGTGGGACAGTTTCCTGCCAGCGTGATGCGGCCCCAAGTGGGATTTGTCACAAAACCTTCCACACAGCCAGCGCATTTTCTCTTTTTTATCCAACGTCTAAAATATAGCTGCTTGCTATTTTGGTCTGCTATTTGACTTTTATGTTTGACTTTGTTTTTTAGCGACCGTGAGTCTATAAGAAAGCCTGGCTTGAAGCAGCCTGGGGGTAACTGCCTGGGGGCCCCTTGGCTGGATAAGAATGCAGACCGGGCCATTAGCTGTTTTGTGCCTGATAATTGTTAAGCCTGACACATTTTCTGTACATCCCTAAGATGCCCCCCTCCTGCCTGTAACACTATGAGCATTGTCTTCCTTTGAAGGCCAAGTGGGGGTCTTGGATCACTTCCTAGGGGCCGGTGGGCTAGAAGCAAGGTGGGGGGGGTGTCGGAATGTGAAAAAAGGAGTAGTCACCTTCTACTTATCCCTGGACTCCCTTAGTTTACGGACACTGAGCCCGAGGAGGTAGATATCCTGGGCGCTGACTCAGCCAGCCCTTCCCCAAGGGAACTGGGTTGTCCTCATTCTCTGGGGCCTTTTGGCCATGGCAGAGCATAGGATCCTCCCTGGGGCGAACAGATGACCTAGATGTTCCCTCCTTCTTGGCTACACCAAAGCCCAGCCCAGGTAAATGTAGCTCTCCAGTGATCGAAGAAACCAAGGAGGCCATTGATAGGAAATGGGAGTACCCAGATCATGCACTCGCCCCACAAAATCCACAAAATCTGCAGTGTACAGGTGCCCCCTCGTGCACGTGTTAGGATTCCAGAAGTTTCCTGGAAACTGAAAGATGCCCCACAATCAATAAGATTGGTAGTTTTTAACGAGGAAGGAGAGACACATAAGGGCAGAGAGAGCCCAGGAAGAGGGCTGTAAGAAGATAATCACTGATAAAGATGCTTTGTTTTAGAGCATTTTGAGAAGAGTCAAAGGTGTTGAGAAACCACTTTGCTTCCCAACCATCCCGTTTCCTTCTGCAGCGACCACCCAGCCTGGAAGCCACCAGACTCATTCCGCCTTTATCCCCTCTCGGCAAGGAGGTCTCCAGTCACCAAGTCTTACCACTGCTTTCCACCCCGTCCCTTCACTCTGGTCCCCGCTGTGTCTGTGACTGCCAGGGAGCTCTGGGTTCAAATTCCGATGCCTTCATTTAGCCGCTCAATGATGCTTATTGCTGTCTACTGTGTGACAAGCACCACGTTAGCTGTGGGGCATTGGGTCTGTCGCAAATCTTCCCTGTTCCTCTGTTTTCTTACAAGGAAAATAAAAGCGAAAAGCGAAAGCCCATGGAGTAAGTGTGAGGGTCCAATGCAGTAATGCCAAAAAGCACAGGACATGGTATTTGGGATAAAGGAAGGAACTGATAAAAATGTGATGTTTTGAGCTAAGTTTTGATTGGCAAGTCAACTTGCGAGCCAAGATAGGGCTGGACGGTGCTGGAGGTAACACGTAGTGGTGCTCCAATCACAGCCCGCTATTACCCATCTCCTTAACCTAACGGAGAGCTGTTTGAAGGCACATCGTGGTTCACGTGCCTCTTGAGAGTTCTCCCATGACCCAGCACTCTGAGCACTGCCCTTAAATCCCTGCCCCTATATCTGATGGGCCGGTGGTCAGCGTGGAGCACTGACTCCACCTCCTTTGATAGGAAGGATGCGACGAATCCATTAGGAAGCCTATACACCCGAGAAGGGCCCTATGAAGACTCAGAACATCACGGAAACATTGTCGCTATCGTTACTATTGTGGTTAGCATTCTTATTTTAATTATCTCCTAAGCTCAACCGTATAACGCGTGTGAAATACCTTGTTTTCTAAGTAGGGAGAGATGTTCTAGCATATGGGGCGCTCACTCAGGCTGGATAGAGAGGGGCCTCAGGGATCCCAGTCCACGACTCCAAGTTCTTTTCAACGTACCAAGGTGCCTCTGGGTCCCACCGGTCATCGCGGATTGTGACCCACGGGAGCAGGGTGACTTGGCCTGTGCATCTTCAGACAATACGTCTACCTTCTGTCTATCTGTGTGTCTATCTATATCCATCATCTATCTATCTCCATGTTGATCATCAATCATCTATATCACCAGTCTCTGTCTGTCTATCTATCATAGCAGACAAACCACAATGAAATGTGTGGGGAAACGCATTGCTCTTAGAGATTAACCATGGGTGAGCGGAATGTGGGTTTTTCTTTTGTCCTTTCCTCAGAATGTTGTATAACAGTCGAAGCAAAATAGAAGGTCACCTCTATGCCTTTGGCAACTGGAAACTTTCCAAGGCAGGCTAAAAATAAGTGATGGATGAATACTTTTTCTTCTGATACCAGGTGAGGGACCTGGGTGGGTCAGAATAACCCCGTTCTCTTTGGAGGAAAGAGTTCTACCGAGTGGAGAGAACAGGGCAACAAGTTTGGGTTCTCTCTCCATCAGTCATGAGCAGGGGCACGCAGTGCGCTCTCTCACTCCTCTCTCTCTTGAGGGCTTTAGTCTCACGTGTAAATTGACGGAGTTGGGCCACCTCCTGAATGCTAAGAGCTCTCCTCTCTCTGAAACACCGCACCTTCCTGCAGCTGAAGAGAGCAACAATCTGCGGGAGCTCTCCGGGTCCTGCCTGCCCCGTCACGGTGGTGGTCCCAGGGGCAGCCGGGGGCAGAACCAAAGATGCCATCGTGAGCAACGTGGTGGCACTCCATCCCAAGGTCCAGGGCAAGTAAAGACTGTCAGGAGCAGAGGCAGAAAGGGATCTTGAGGTGCAGGAGGAAAGGGGAGGTGGGCACCCATGCTCGCTCCGATTGGGTACCGAAGGCAGGAGACAGCCGACAAGTAGGGTGGGAAATTCTCTTGGCAACTCACTTATAACAAACTACTTCCAAAGCTGCTTTAAATCATTTACCTACTTCAATATCCCGACTGCCTATGTATTTTTCATCTGTTCCCATCCCTACAGGCTATCTCTCCAAATCAGTAAATCCAATTTGTCATCACTCAGATATGTTTTCAGGCTCTGAACAACCATTTTTTATACAAACCAAATGGGAGTGACTTCCATCAATTGTTCCACTGCAATCAGGACGTGTTCATAAACAATGTAAATATATTTACTATATTCCTTCGCAGGACTGGCGCCTACAACCGGCCGAGAGGCCAGGATGAGAGGGCACCATTCCTGATGCTTTATGGGACCATTAATGAGTATGGATTGCTATGTCTCTTTAATTTTACCTTGGCTTGAGGGAGCCTTATTTTCCTAGGGATTTGGGTTGGCTCCCAGATGGTAGAAATCAGGATCAATCTTCTTTTCGAGTTAAAAAATCACTCTCACATCTATTCTTGCCATTTCTCCTCTAGGCTCTGATTTCCCACTACCTCGCTAAAAATAACTGCCAGTGGTTTGTGGAATTTGTTTGCTAATTCCCTCAGTCCCAAAAGGTACTTGCTGGTGACACGGCAATAAACTTGACCGGCTCAGATTTCCCAAGTTATCTTGAGTGGCCACCTGGTGTTTCTGGGTGGATGGAACCATCGCTGACCTCTCTCAAGTTGGCACGCTTGGTTTTTCTCGCGAGACAAAAGCAGTGTGGTACTTTAAAAGGCCAGGAGGACTGCGTGTTTTACTTCCTTTATTCCTCGGGCATGGGACTGTCAGGTTTAGGGAGGGTCCCCCTTTATCAGGTGCTGTTTGAGGCACGAGGGATCCACCCATGAACAAGATGGACGTATTCCTGCCTTCACAGTACTTCCCTCCTAGTGGAGTCAGACGGACAAGACGGAATAAATAGGATAAATAAGAGAAGTATGTGGTCTATTAGAAGGTGGTGAGTGTCAATAAAAAAGAGCAGGGTGGTGGCCTTTGGGTGGGTTCCAGTTTCCTCCGCATCAGTCCCCAGACGGCACGACTGCCATCCTCCATCTGAACCCGCTTGTCTCCTGCTTCTCTTCTTCGGTGCTTTCTCGCCCTGCTTTCCCTCCCTCTGAGAACTTCCTCCCCTGCCCTTGCACTGGCCGGCTTCTTCCTCTTTTGCTCTCTGCTCCCCGGACACCCACTGTGGTCCCCTCTGTGACCGTCCTTTGTTTGTTGGCTGTCTTTTGACCCTGGAGCCTAAGTAAGTTCTGAACCAGCCCTACGGCGGCATCCTGGCATACTTCCACTAGGACGAATGTTTATTTTCATTGAGACAAGGGGATTGAAATTGGAATAAAACAGGTTTCAAAAAGCAGAAGTAATTGGTTCTACATATATATATGATGCAAGTCAGAAATGTGAACAGTTTTTGTTAAAACACATTCCATACAATTTTGTTAGGTATCTTCCTCTTGGTCATCTTGCCTTAATCTGTAGATTTGCATAGACTCAGGGTGAAAATTTCAGAAACGCTTGCCTCCGTCTGTGCAAAGAAAGGTGCATTTTCCCCAGGATCCAATCAGCATTTTGCAGTTTATTATTTCAGAGGTGCTGCTAGATCTTTGTTGATACTTTGAACCGGATTGGGAAGGAGACCTGAATGCCGAATCCGTTCCATCCGACCCGTCTTTCTGGGCCGCTCTCTGTGACGCACCCCCGTTTCTCTGTGTCCCTGCCTCCCCACAATCCTTCACTGCCCCAGCCGTCTCCTGTCTTTATGCCCCATGAATCCCGGGCATCCTGCCATCCCATTACAGCCTCCTTCCGTACGTCCGCCCTTCCCATCCCCCCTCCTCCCCCTCCTCTGACCTCTCAGGCAGTTCCTGGCCCCCCTCCAGGACCCCCTACCTTTGGCTGTTAGAGTCTGCGAAGCACAGCAGCTGTGACCGCCTCTCTGCTGGGCCCTGCCACCGGGCTGGATGGAAAGCTCATATGCTCCAGCTCTCGATGCGCCGGGGAGCCTGTGTGCGCCGTGAGCTCCCGGCCCAGAGCAGGGGCCACAGGACCAGCGGCACACCCGGCCTGTGCTGGGAAGGCATCCTTAGGGAGGACACAGACACCCACGCTGGTGCCCACTCCCCAAAGTCACCACTGCCTCGAAGGACCAAGGCCCCCTGCAAGTTAAGCTGGAGGTTAAGTGTGCCTTCTGTTGTTGTTCCCCCCTGGTTAATTTTTGCCAAGTTGTAACCTTCAAGTAAGAGGGGTCCCACGGACGCTGCCTTGGGATGGTTGCCGCTCAGATCCGGGTTGGCGGGTCCTTAGACGCCATGGGGGAAGGAAGGAAGGAGGACATGGAAACGTGAACAGGGCTTGACTCCAGCTGCATTTTTAAGATAAAAGAACTCAGGGCGCCTGGGTGGTTGGGTCGGTTAAGCATTGGACTTCGGCTCAGGTCACGATCTCACAGTTCGTGGGTTTGAGCCGCACGTCAGGCTCTGTGCTGACAGCTCGGAGCCCGGAGCCCGCTTCGGATTCTGTGTCTCCCTCTCTCTGCCCCTCCCTGCTCTCTCTTTCTCTCTCTCTCTCTCTCTCTCTCTCTTTCTCTCTCAAAAATAAATAAATCCCATTTAAAAAAAGAAAAAAATAAAAAAAATAATAAGATGAAAGAATTCAAAGCAAACAACCATCAGTCTGTTCTAAGAATCAAGTTATCGAGGCAATGCTGTAAGGAAAGTTAGGAGAGCGCAAACATTTTACAGGGACACTGGGCAGGGACGGCCCCAAGCCCAGAAACTTGTGAGTTCCGTGGAGCTTGGTAGGTTAGGGGGTCAACTGCATCACCCCCAAAATTAAATCCTCCACCCCTCATTCCTGCTCCCTTTCACAGCAGTAAGTGTTGCTGGGGGGCTTTAAACTTCTTTTCTGGTTTCAACTCTGTAATTCCCGTCCTATTTTTTTTTTTTTTTTTTTTTAATACAAGGGGGAGGGAGGACTGAGCAATTTGATCTTCCCCCAGATAGGAAGCAGGGAAACAAGAGCTCTTTGTCTCCATCCCGAAGCCCCAGGACTATGTCAATGTCAGAAGGCCAACGCTGCAAAGGGTGCTATCATCGTTCTGCCTCATTTGCATGTCGGCCTGCCTGCATATTCTGACCTGTGTGGAGGAATGCACCGCTCTACGGAGAATGCGCGTGAGGGGAAGTAGACATCCCGGACCCAGTCGGAGAACAGACGCAGTACCTCCCCAGTCCCTTCCTCCGACATTGGTGATTCCGAGCTATGTTCAAGTACCTTCCCAGCCTCTGCTCATTGTCTCCTGCAATTTGAGTGGCTGCCTGAGTTGTTTCTTTTTTTCCTCCCCATTTAGTAGGTCAATGCACACTTGGATTAAAAAAAAAAAAAAAAAAAAAGTACTGACTTCCACCAAGTGCGGGAAAGGAGGCCTGGGAAGCTTCCACAAAATACCCAGTGCTGCTGGAGGTATCAGTGAGCTGTCTGGCTTGATCTGGGTGGTTTCTGAGCCCAGGATCTAGTTAGAGCCTTGCCCGGTCATTTCTCTCCCTTTACAGTGAAGGTATTTTAAAGCTGGAGGCACTCTCCGTGATAGAAATGTTTTACAAATGGAGAAGCTGACTTTTCTGGTGCCTTCTAGCCAGTTAACTGCTGACCTGGCCGAAGAACAGTGTTCTGACTCTCAGGCTACCTACTTCGGAACTTTAATTTATATCTTTACGAACTGATACTTGGCCAGAGATATTGTACCTAAAAGTTTACAAGATTGTTTCTGTCTTATTTTGATTGTTTTTTATTGTAAAATTATCCTGTTACTTTAGACATTATTTTCTTAGCTGTATTGTATGTAACTTTCTTATTTTGTGGCATCGGAGATTGTTTTTTTTTTATCGTTGCTGTTGTTGGTGGTATAATTTTCCCCCTTGAGAACATAATATCTGATTTTGTATTCAAAGCTACAGGAGGAAAGACCTTTTTATAGAAATGCAAGTTACATAAAACCTCAGAAATGAATGAGTGCCTTAGGGCCTTGGCACCTGCCCCTCCAGATATACTCTCGGTCAGAGATGAAAGTTAAAGAGATTTTTTTTTTTTTTTTTTTTTTTTCCAGAGAGTGTGTCCTAAAATCCTGCTAGAGCTCTCGGGTTCCACACATGTAGCTGCTACCTGCCAGGAACTGGCGAGTATGGCTTGTGTCCCCAGTTCGCATGGCAACCAACATTTCCAAGTAGAGGAGGTGATGAACGCCCTGTCTTGGCCACGGCAGGGCACAGGACACGCGGTCCGTCTGCACCGACTTCTTGAAGTGTGACCTCGGGGACACCAGGGGCACGTGGGCTGGGGAAAACACCGAATCGGGTTAAAAGCCGGACAACACGACGACCGGGTTGGCGACGCGACGGTCCGGGGAGCACAGTGAACGCACACACTCTCCTCGGAGTCTCTTTTCGCGGAAATTCTCCCCCTTCACTTCATCCCCCGTGGGAAGAGTTGGGTCTTGAACTCTTTGTGAAATCTTCAAACACATAATAAGAATTAACCACCATTAGTTCTCGATTTTCACAGCTGCCTGCTACCTCGATCGCCGGCTGCAGCTGACACTCCTTTCCCTCTGCTGACATCATAATCCCATTACAGCTGGGAACTTGCACACATAAAATGCAGATTTAAGCTGATTTTGAAACAACTTATACTTGTTAATTGCTCCAATCTATATCGCAAGCATAAAATCCCAGCTTTCATGTGGCTCCTCCTTGCCAGAGACGGGCGCGTTCTCTTTCTTTCTCGGGGTTAAGAGTGGACCCCAGTGCCCAGCCATATGTGGCAGCCTCCAAGTCACGGACGCGCTTGCGGCCCAAAGTTGTCCAGCAGTGGCATCTGTCCATCTGCTCCTTGCTCATCTGTTTCCCCAAAAGGACTCGACTGGCAGCTAAGAAAATGTCTTGGAACCAGGTGAGGCTGGGAGCCTCTGCCCCGGGTGCAGCCCCCTCACTGCTCAGGACCGGCTCTCTCTTTGCTCCATGAGGAAATTCCAGCGCTCGTTTGCTCGGCTTGCTGAGTCAAGTGGGAGAAATCGACTTCCTGGTTGGGTCTGTGCCCTTGTTCAACAAGACCCTTCCCGGACACGCTCCTGGCCATCCCTTGTATTTAGGTCCTGTTTTCCCACAAGCTTGCGCCTGGCCTGTAGCTTGATCCCTGAGTGTCTTCAGCCTGCGATGGTGCAGGTTATTCAACGTAGTGAAAAGTAATGATTGGAAGCATTTGTGTGCATGAACGCCGGGGGCGGGGGTGTGTGTGCATGGACCCAGCAGATGGGCTCTGCGTGTTTTGTTCGGAGATTCTGGGGCGTGGGCTTGCTGCTGTTCACAGAATTGCAGAGAACTATTTCGTCTTCCAGCGAATGGTGTGGTAACCTGCTTATAGAGGGACACGGGAGGAGGAGTTATTTTGCAAAATCTACCCTGTAAAAGCAGTAAGTTAATTTTCACTCAGGAGAATCTCGGGGAGACTGTGCACGAGTTCCAGCGAGAAACAGGCTCACTGACATTTTAAACCACAAAGAGACGTCCTGTTTATATTTTGGAATGGTTCTGAGTGAATTGCTGTTTAGGTTAAAAGGTTCTTTTTCTCCCCCAAGTCTTGATTCCAGGGATTTTTGCAGGCCCCATCTGCTGGTCATTAGTGGAATTGTTAAGGATTATGAAAAGTTTGCATTTTTTCCCTTATTTCTGGCGGCATTTAGGATTTATTTCGTGAAGATTCATACCTAGAGAAATCCCTGACTGCGTCTTTCGATGACTGAACTATAGGCAGCTATGAGGTAGGCCTGCTTGTATGAAGGGGGGTCTCGGAAATCACCCGAGCCTCCCAAATATTGGGTAGCGCTCAGCAAGTCCGCAAGCCCTTCTTGGTTTCAGGCTCTACGGAGCCCGTGGCTGACACCTTCTTTCACTTGGCAGTCATGTCATCAGAATGAATTCCCGAGCCCACAAAGGCGTCCTTTATTCCAGGTTACTCTTAGAGGTCGTTTGGGTAGAAAACAATGCTTGCCTTCCCCGGGCAAAGATTGGCTTTGGCAAGCTTGCCTCAGTGGCCCTCATGAGACAGTCAGGCTCTCGGTTCAGTTTCTGGGCCTCCTTCGGGGTGGGGAGCTCCCGAAGGTGAACCCCAGAAAGCTCCAGATCCCCATCCGTTGGCGCTTCTCCATCACCACCTGTACAGTCACACAGGACTTCTTCCAAGAGTGTGAAGGATTGCCAGGCCCATCATGCCGATGATCAAAGAACACGGTGCCCCAGGTTGGCCAACAACTGAGTCAGGATTATGCAGCCCGAATCGCCAAGTGTATCCTCCTCTGGCTGTATTTAAACGGACTTTGCTTTAGATTGACGTCCTTCGGACAGCTTCCTTCCTCCTGGTCCCCATGCTTCCGGCCCACCTCCTGCTGTCCTGGCCACAGAGCTGCACTTCACCAAGCACTTCCCTTCACATCCCACGGACTCAGGCCTGTTGGGAGCAGGCCGTAGCTGAAACTCTGCCTGCCCGGAGTCTAGCGTCTTAGGAGAGATTCCTTAAGCCAACTCTCCTTGCTTGAAGTGGGGACACGCTTTGGACACAGTGGAGGGGTGCTCAGTGATTTGTCTGGGACTAGGAATGCTCGCGGCCAACCCCAGCTCTGGGGGACTCATCATACCTGTGTCAACTGATCGCCAAAGAACAGTAAACTTCGTCTTCACGTGCACACAATCTGTTTACTGAGCCCTGCTGGATATGCCCTGAATGAGCCAACTGTATAACTCCTGTTCATTACTGCACTGTTTAGACAGTTATGAAAACTAATAACGACTTTGTTTTCTTTTCTCGATTAAATGTCATCTTGCATTCCACTGACATTCCACCTGAAATTTGGTTTTGTTTCCAAATCTGGGGCCAAGGAGAGCTCTCCCTTGTTCTGTCTAGGGTGGGGTGGGATGGGAGAACACAGGGGTTGACGATGTGGGCTCGCGGGGCACTCCCCTTGGCTGGAGCTCAACGCAAGTCTGGATAAAGACCCAGGGTGGCTGGGATGCATCTTTATCCTGTGTCTCTGCAGTTTGCTCGAGATTGCAGAAAAAACTTGAGGGTGATTGGATCCTTGGAATTCATGTATCTGGGCCATTTGCAATGGTTTGTATTTTTCTTATGTCCAGCGGATTTCCCAGGTCTCTTTTGGTTCCGTGTTCCCAGCTCTGCAGCAATGTTCTTTCAGCCAGTCGGTAAACATGTGGTCCCTCCGGCTTCTGCGCAAATGCCAGTGCATGGATTGGCCATTAAGAAAACCTGTTATGGGAGCTGTCGCCGTCCTTCTGGGAAGGGAGTACATCCCCAGTATGCTGTCCCCTGCTCCGCCATCCCAGGGTTACGACTCTTGTGTCCCTTAGAAGCAAGTCTTTTGATTTTAGTGATGTGTGCTATAACTACATTCCTTTGTGCTCAGTGATTTGTCTTTAAGTCTCCACTGATGCCTCCGATTTCGTTTCACACTTAAGCAAACTGGAATCCTTTGTGGATCCACAAAAAGAAGTGGGTGCACATTGAGACCATCACGCCTTGGTAAGTGGAGTGGCCTCGCAGGCCAGGCTGGTGGTGGGCAAGTCCTGTCTTCCTGGAGCTACTGTCTTGTTGGTCTGGGAGCAGGGGGACCCATAGCCCCACCGAGTCTGTCACGAGGGAGACGGATGGGTAGGTAGCCTTCTGCGACACTTGGACTGTCTGCCTTGTCAAGTTGACCATCAGCTTGACACTAAAGTTGCCAGAAAGTATTTGTCTGGCCCCAGGATTGTCCAGACAGTGTGAAAGATTCTATATGTTGACCTACCTAAGGGTAGGTCCTTCATTGAAGACAGAAATTGAATTCCTCTGAAGGGAATGGTCTAAGTCACACTTTCCAAGAGTGAAGTCAGATATAAAAGGAAGATAGATCAACCTCCCTGCTGGATTTAAAAATCAGAAAGAAAAGAAAGAAGAAAGGGAGGAGAGAAGGAAGGAAGGAGGAGGAAGAGAAAGAAGGAAGGAAGGAAAGAAAGAAGAAGGAGGGTAGAAAGGAAGGAAGGAGAGAGGAAGGGCAAATGAACTAAGGAAACTCACTGGAGATACATTCGTATTTTGTATTTTGTTATTTTTGTGCATATCATTTTTACGTAATAGTCACCACTTCTTGGATTTGTAACGCTGCTTTAATGAAATTTGCAATGAAGTCAATAGGAATAATGTGGGATGAACTCAATGTAATTTCCATTGTCTGACTTCCAGATTATTAAATCACTTTTAATGATCCATTCTATGCAACTCAAAAACATATAAATAAATGCATAAACTCATTTTGACATAATCGGTCATGAAACAGTGGATGTAATTAAAATGACCACTCATCAAAATTTCATTAACACTTTGGTGTTTCTCCGACAAAGTTGGAGTGAATCACCAGTGAGGACAAACGTCTCTGCCACAGTAAGAGAAAAACCCATCTGTTTTATAGTAAGAGAAACCTGTGGTATTAGCTATAATTCGTGAATTTAGGTAAATCTATCACCAATCTCCAGAAGCACTTCCAGCTTCTGATGAAACTTCCAGCAGACAGTATCAGAAGGAAAGGCTCAGTGTCCACTCGGTTTAAGAATGGATGATTTCTGGGCGCCTGGGTGGCTCAGTCAGTTGAGCATCTGACTTCAGCTCAGGTCATGATCTCATAGTTCATGAGTTCAAGCCCCACATCAGGCTCTGTGCTGACAGCTCAGAGCCTGGAGCCTGCTTTGGATTCTGTGTCTCCCTCTCTCTGCCCCTCCCCTGCTCGCACTCTCTCTCTCTGTCTCTCAAAAAATGAATAAACGTTATAAAAAATTTTAAGAATGGATGATTTCTGGGGCACCTGGGTGGCTCAGTTTGTTCAATGGCTGACTCCTGATTTTGGCTCAGCTCATGATCTCATGGTTCATGAGGTCGAGCCCTGCATCAGGCTCTGCGCTGACAGCCCAGAACCTGCTTGGGATTCTCTCTCCCTCTCTCTCTCTCTGTCTCTGTGCTTCCCCTGCTCATGAGTGTGTTTTCTCTCTCTCTCTTTCTCAAGATAAATAAACATTAAAAAAAAAAAAAAAAGAATGGATGATGTCTGAAAGGTTAAGGGCTATAAAGACTGGGTCCAATCCCATCACGCCTCAAACATGTGGTTTTCTGTAGTTTGTTTCTATTGAGATGTAACTGACATATAATGTTATATAAGTTTAAAGTGTACAGTGTGTTGATTTGATACATTTATAGATTACCATATGATTACCACCAATTGCTGCTCCACAGTGTCACGTAATTATCATCTCTTTTTTTGTGGTGAGGACATTTAAGATCTAGCCTTTTAGCAACTGTGAAGCCTATAATACAGAATTGTTAACTAGAATCACTATGCTGTACAGGAGGTCCCCAGAAGTTATTCATCTACTAACTCTGCAATTTTGCCTTGGCAGTGGCTTTTTAGGTACTCCGTACAATAGGCTGAAAAGCTGAATAATGCATTTCTAGTTTATGCCAGAAAAGTACCAAGAAAACAATACCTATCAAGGTTTGGAGTGGATCCGAGGTGACACAGAAAAAAACTTAGTATCTGATATCTGTATTCGCTCATCCAGCATTCATCCTACATGTGTGTGCGGGCTCCATGCCAGGACCTGGGAATCCTGCGGTAAGCAGGAAGAAAAGCCGCTACGCTGTCCTCACGAAGCTTCTAGTTGGAATTTGTTCACCTGAATT
Organism: Herpailurus yagouaroundi; assembly: GCF_014898765.1. Classification (NCBI taxonomy): domain Eukaryota; kingdom Metazoa; phylum Chordata; class Mammalia; order Carnivora; family Felidae; genus Herpailurus; species Herpailurus yagouaroundi. Next base: position 64,079,111 of record NW_024412404.1, read on the forward strand.
TAAGGAAGTCTGAAAATTAGCGCACTTTTTTTTTTTTTTTTTTTTAAATACAGAAATGGGGCAGAAGCAATAGAGGGATGTGTGATTCAAGAGAGATGTTTTTTTTGTTTTGTTTTGTTTTCAACGTTTATTTATTTTTGGGACAGAGAGAGACAGAGCATGAACGGGGGAGGGGCAGAGAGAGAGGGAGACACAGAATCGGAAACAGGCTCCAGGCTCTGAGCCGTCAGCCCAGAGCCTGACGCGGGGCTCGAACTCACAGACCGCGAGATCGTGACCTGGCTGAAGTCAGACGCTTAACCGACTGCGCCACCCAGGCGCCCCTAGCGCACTTTTTACAATCTTCCCCCCCCCCCCCGGGATGGTTTCTAAAAATACATTAGAGAAATTATTGGTAATACAGTCATTGTGAAGGACGGAAAACACATCCCACTAGCAAGGATTCAAACATCTCCCTGTGTATGTATCTTCTCTTTAAGGGATTCCGACGAATATTGAAAACTGATGTCTGTGCATGGAAAGGACTGCATCAGTGAAGACGATTCCGTGGAAATTCAGAGAAACTCGGCCTCACGTCCCCTGGCGGCAAAAGGAGAAAGGTTTTCTGACCACTGAGCTCAGTTCCACGGAAGTGGCCGCCTGACTGGCGTGGTCTTCCTTCTCTGGTTTGCTTCTTGAACAAATGAAAATATAGGTACCGTCAGGGCTCAACAAAGGCTGCCTGCATGCGGGGCAAATAACACATCGTGGCGTGGTTTCCTCTTTTGTTCTCGAGGCTGAGAGAGAAAGAAACTCCCGAGGCTCTGCCAGCCCCGTGGGCGGATGGTCATGAATGTTGGTTCTGTGGTACTGTCTTCCGTCTTCAGCTGTGTGGGCGGGCTGTGGTCACCCACGGATGCCCATCAGACACTTGTCATACAAGCCCCCGGTGTCTCGTGGGCTTCCGGAGGTCCTTCCAGAATAGGTGTGGAGCCTCGTCCGTAGCCGACCCTCTTTGGTTGAGGGGTAAACTCAAGACGTTTGGGATTTTGTCATATTTTACACGTCACGTCAGTGTTCTCTCGTCGACCGAGTTGAAAGGGGCCGTCGTTTGGGACTCAGAAACTCGGAGATCTGAGGTGAAGGCCTTGAATAAACAACGCTGACAGTCAGCATGCTCATGTGTTAAGGAGTCTATTTCCCATTTATTCTCGGTGACTTAAAACAGGAGACCCGTTCAAAGTCACGGCTGTCTTTTGGAGGCTGCACATCAGAGGATGGTCAGGTGACAATCGTCTCAAGTCTCTTATTCAGCAGTCACTTTTAATTGTGATGTGTTGACCAAGTACACTTTTTGGGGTCTTCTTTTGCTTTCTCCCAAATGGCAGTGCGTAAAAATTCCTGACATCAAGCCTGTTCAAGGGACAAGCAACCGCAATTTCTTCCCAACGGTCTCCATCACCACAGGCACAATACTCCCCTGCTAGACACGTGTAGATACACCACACGCCTACACCTATACCTCTCTGTGTATCTCTCTTATATAAATATTTACACAGAGACACACGCACACGTACAGGTATGTACGTGCACATATCAACAAATACACACAACGCACACGCATATATTCTGCTTGAAGAGCCCGTCCAAAGGGATTTGCTTTCTTTTTAATATTTTTGAAGACTGCTTTATGGTCCTGTTGACCTGCTTTTAGTGGGAGCTTAGCTTTCAGCAAAGGTAATTAAATTATAAAATGACTGCTACAATCATCAAACTACTCATAAAATAAGAAATGAAAAAAAAAAAAAAAACCCTGAAATAAAAATCTTCCAGGCTTCTCTTCTTGTGATATAGCTCCCTGATGTTAATTACATTTAAATGGGTGAGTACTATTTTGGTATCATTCATACGCCTCCAAAAGTACTTTCCAGTTTATCATACCTGTCAACCTCGGTGCATCACAGGCTAATACTTTATTAAGAAAAAAATCATTAGGGAGCCGCTGATCCCATTTAAGTACATTGGGCAGAATGTAAGACTAATTAAAAAGCATATTTTTACATTATTAATTTCTGAGTTTCACACTTAATGAATGTGAAATGACAGGGCTACTATTTTTACATTCAGGCACTCTGGGCTTTCCAGTCGGGGGAATTAAATTCTGGGGATTTTTGCAAAGATGTTGCTTGAGAGATATGTTTTCAAGGAAAGCTAAGCTTTTTAGCTATGCCTTTTCCTGGGAAATTATACTAAGGCACATAACAGCCACTTAAAAAGAGTAGTTAAATAGATGTTATTTTTTTCATCATACTGCCATAAAAGTATTTTAGATGAGGTATAAAATATGGTTTTTAAATGATATTATGATTTGCAAACACTAAAAAATAATTGCAGTGCAGTTGAGAGAGAGAAAGCATCTAATCTTTATTGTGTAAGACAATGTGATAAAATATTTTACAGCCAAAACCTCATTTTGCATCTGGAAAATTGTGTAAACTGATGGGGAAAATCTCATTAAAAGTAAAGGTTATTTTTTTTAATATTCTCAGAACAAAGCAACACATTACAACTGCATTTTCCCTTTTTCCTATTTATTAAATCAGACAGTCATACGAGCGCCCAACGTTCAATATAAAGAAAGGCATAAAATGACATGACCAATGCAGATGGACAAAGATGAATTATGTCAGGATGCAAAAGATCTACGTTAAGAACGACGGTGGGTGTTCTAGAAGCTTGTTAGCTACATTCAGTTGCAGGGATACATTATTAAGTATTAGGTGTTACATTACTTAAAACTCCGCTGGAGGAACGCTGGCTTCCCTTCCTGAGCGTCTGCACACACAGCCCATTTTTATAGGGCTGTACACGGAGGAGGAGAGAAAAAATCCTTTCTTTTTTCCTTTCTTTTTCAAACGTGCTTACAATTGCCTCTCTGTATTTTTATTGTCTTTTTACAAACCACAAAACTCACACTGGAGGCAGAGCTTAACTGCTGAGGCTTTCCTCATGTAAATATTAGGAAATTACATTTGTACAAACTGCAGGGCTTTGTAAATGGGGGCTGGAGAGGCTCCAACACAAATTAATCAGGATAAAGTTGCTCTGTGTTGAACATGACCATAGTTTATTTTCTTAAAGTATTAATTTGTCAACAGCTTTCCTGCTCCGGCTTGGCTCATTTCGAGGGCAGAGGAGGAAGACACATCTGTAGTGCTCACTGTTTTACACCTTGTGGTTTTAGGAACGGATCGCAGTTAATCAGAACAAAAGTGTGCTTAATTTTGCAGTATTAATTTTCATATAAACGTCCGCTATCACACGACAGGGATGTGAATATACATGGAGGGGCTTCAGGAAGCCTTGTTTTCAGCGGGAAAAAAATGAAACCGATCGAGTCTGATGCTGAATAATTGATGTTATGTCGTGTGTTTAAAGATCTCCAAAAGAAATGCTTTCAGAGTCTTCACCTCTAATGTCTGTTCCTTGTAAAATCCACTCGCTCCGTGGGCCCCCGGCCGCTGCACAGGGAGAGTTACACTCAGCGGCTCACGCCTCCTCGGTTCCAAAGACACTGTGGTATTTTTAATTCTATCTCGATTTTCTTAAAATACGCGTTCCTTGCTATGTTTCTGGAGTGGAGAAGTGTGTGTAATGACCTCTATTTTTCAGCGTTGCCAAAACAAATGAAGGGAAATGTTCAGCTCTGCCCTCGCCAAATGTTTTAATGCTTTTCCATGAAAGCAAACCTTCTTTGTAATGTACATTACACCTGAAGTAAATAGCGCGTCCTGTCAGAGGCAAACGCTATTGCGCAACCACCCACAGTCGATAGTTTTGCTTTTGGTAAAAACAGAGCCTGTGAGGGATTGCGTCATTCTCTGAGCGCATTCGTCTGCGTGGTGATCAACAGTCCGTGCACGGATCCAACCCACCTATCACGATGTGACACCCAAAGTACAGTGAACCGATGCCTTTTTGAGCCACCTGCTGATTAGTTACTTCTTGAAACAAACAAGCAAACAAAACCCCAACATCACGTTGGCGGGGCCTCAAAGCTAATGCAAATGAACGCTCAAAACAAAAATCCCACTTTAATTTTCCTACCTAGGATTAAGGTATTATCGTGATGGACTCACTTCCCCCCTGCTCCTGCCAGCCCTCTGAGCCACACGCGTGTGCAAGCAGCATGCCCGCTCCGGAGATGGCCTGGTTGGGGAGAGGGGCAGGGGTCTCCTCCCCTGACCCCCAACTCAAGGAAGGACCTGGCCGGACAGACAGCTTATTCTCCACACGTCACTACATCGATTTCAAACGAAGATCTCCTCTAAGGCGGCTAATGGGAGACAATTCCATACACCCGGCCTCTGCCGTCTCTTAGGCGTTCCCGGGTTGTTTGTGTTAACACGCATCTTCAAATATTATTGACGTTCCCCTTGTATTATTAGTTTGCATTTACCCCGCTCACCGTTTTATTATTCAAGATCCCCGGCGTGGCCAAGTATTAATCAATGTATAACGCTGCTCGGCTGGGCCAGCTGTACAGAACAGGGCGCCCCTAGGGTTAACACAGTCAAGAACGAGAAAAGTGTTTCAGACATGTGCACAACATGTGGTTTACTATTATCATGAAATGAGGTGAACTGGGAGTCTATACATATGGATTTTGAATTGCATAAATTTTGATTGATATCATTTGAAGACCGAGGCTCTGAAAGGCTAGATTTTGTGAAAGACGATACACAGACCAGCTATTACCGCATATAATCATACCAGGAAAAGTATCTGAAATGAGCCAGGCAGCTGGCTTTTAAATAGCTAAAACATCACATCAATACTTATTTTGAATAATGGAAAAAAGAGGTAAAAGATGTTGACCCCTGCCTGACAGGAACATGTTCCGAAAGTAGAACGGGCCCCCTGGGGGCGGCCCCTGCCCCACAGTAGCTGCCAAGCCCTCCTCTTCCTCTCTCCTCTCTCTCTCTCCCTTTCTGCCACTTGCTCGGTCCCTTCCCCCAGCTCCAGCCGCCGGGGCGGGGCCCCGCCCCCGGTGGGTGTCTGTTTTGCGCCCTCTCTCTCTCTAAAAAAAAAAAAAAAAAGTAAATATTTTTTTGAGCATTAAGCCACTACGGACAAGCGGCTAGAAAAAGAATTTTCACAAATTCAGGAAACACTTGAGAGGTAAAACCAACATCCTGAGACAGAAGACAGGCCAGCTTTTGACACTAGGTTGGACCTGTGAGGCCAAAAACCTCCAGCCAGGAAGCGCTGGCCACCGGGTCAGGGCTCCAGGGGCCCCGCGCTGAGGCAGAGAGCGCAGAACTTTCCATGCACCGCCGAAACCAACAGGCCTCTTCATGGGAAATTGGCTGAAAATGTGCTGACCGGCATAAAACTTTTATTGGAGCCGAGGACAGGAGGCCGAACTCCCAGGGAAGGGCGGTGTGGGGAGGGCGCAGCCCTGACGGGGGGCGCTCCGCGGGCGGCCCCAGCCTCATCTTTGGGGTTTGGCCGCCAGGGGGGGCCCCCTCCGCGGCACTCCCCCCCCCCCCGGGGGCCCCCCAGCCCGCGCCCCCCGCGCCCCCCCCCCCCCTGCGCAGCGCGCCATCCGGAAAGGGGCACCTGGCGGGACCCCGAGATCTGGGGAGCCCCGGGGGTTGGGGGGGGGCGCGCCAACTTTCCCTCCCGCGCAGCTCCGAGCGGGGCCGACTTTCTGGAGGGGGAAAGGGACATAAATCAGGAAATTAAAAAAAAAAAAAAGTTTCTGCACATTTTCAAAACCCACGTTGCGCTCTCTGAGGCCCTTTTCATTTTAACCAAATCAGGGGGAACTTGTCCTCACAGCGCGAGGCAGATGGGACAATAAATCACAGGCGCCGTTGACTGCCTGCAGTGCGCTCTCCGCAGCTGTCACTTTTTTGTCTCTTTGGTTTTAGCTGACATGGTTTGAGGTCCACTGTGAACCAATCTGGACTTTTTTTTACAGTCATATCCATCAAAACGACCAGTGGCCATCAGCCCGCCGCGGCCATCGATCCGGTGGCCCCTGCGCCCCGCGCGGCTCCTGGGCCAGGCTGGGGGAGAGGCAGCACCTCGGTTTAGCGGATTTTTTTTCCTCTTTTTTTTTTTTTTTTTTCCCCTTTGCCTCCAGCTACGGCTGTGATTTTCCGAGCAGTCTTGGCTAACGTTATTAAAGTTGCATCACGGTGGATACAGAGCAAAGCAGATAACGGGCCCCGCGCGCGCCAGCCGGGCCTCGAGCCTGCTGTTGCTTTTGCAAGTGCGCGGAGGCGCCGGAGAAGCTCGGAGTTTCCAAGTCGTTGCTTATTTTGCAAAGTAAACAAGCAAATGTTATGTGCATAACCTTAGCTGTCTCGCTAAAGGTCAGCGCGCCCCTGCTCATTTCCCGGGCTGCCTTTTGGGGGCACTCTGATGCCGGGGATTTTCTCGGGTGTTGGAGAAAAAGACGCGCTCGCCTAACAAAGACTCAATCTACAAAGGCTGCAAAACAGAAACATTGATTACATTTGAACTGGAGTGCGGAAGTTTACTTCGGTGTATAAAATATCAGCCCCCGGGAGCGCTAACTAGCGAGCAGGCTGGACCTGGGGCCCGGGGGTTCCAGCCCCACCCCGGGAGCCTTCCACAGACCTTTCTTGGAGAGAGCGATGCCCCCCCAGGCAGGCTCCTACAATAGTCGCCCGGGGCCAGGACGCCACTGAAAATTCTGGACGTGGAAGGCGAGGGTGAAAACATTCCAAGTTTCTCTTAGAATTGCATTTTCTCCCAAAGTGGCATCTCGTCCTTAAAATCGTTGACGGCACTTTCACGTGAGCAGAGATGATGTCACATAGGTACACAAGTTTGAACTCGACAAAGAACCAGCAAGAAAAAAAAAAAAATTATACGTGGGCATAGGGAGCTCACAGATACACAATTTAAAAAAAAAATGGCTGCTTAAAAATCCCCAGTTAGGTTAAATTTATTATATTCTTTTATAGCTGAACTGCATGGTTTTCACTTGAGGTGACAGCTGAAATGCGCCAGAAACCTTTGGAATTTCAGTACTATATATTACTATGAGGAAGAAAATAAAGTTCTACCATTAGAAGGTAGGTGCTTTGCCTTAAAATGTTCAAGGGGTGGGGGGGGGGAGATGTTAATTTTTTCCTGCAATTCTTTTTTTAAAGTATGAATGAATTAAGTGAGTGGAACAGCCAGCTAGGCATAATATAAACACAGCTATGAAACACTGCCCTCGCTCCAGATTGGAAATGTTCAGGTTGCTATACTACAGTAAGGAAGGATTACTCCTGTTTTTAAGCGAAAACACCTAATTTGGTTAACGTGTATTTTTACCCTTACGAAGAACGTCTTCTGGGCAGGACTCGGAGCCCAGTGTATTTGTGGTGTGAGCACCAGTGATCAAGGGTGACATCCACCTGGACAAAACGTGAACCTTTCTGTACACATCTGCCTATGGGTGTCCACAGTTCAAGTCCAAGTGAAATGCTAGTGGAAGGGTTGTTTTTTGTTTTGTTTTGGTTTGGTTTTCCGGGAAAGCCCCTCCATTTTGAAAGGACTCCACTGACACAGTGCTTTTTTAGTTTTCCTATTGTGATCACCTGTGCCTTTCGAAAATGGATTAAAGGTGGAATCTGCCCTTGAAACGGTATGTGTGTCCAGTGGCGAATAAATACCTCGCACTGGGTCAAGTGTCCGCAGTCGATTTGTGACCCTCTGTACCTTCCAGGCAATCACAGCACGGGGTACCCCTTCCAGTACCATGAAGGCCATCGGCAGATGCCCGGAAGGAAATCCCCGGGCTGCTTTCTCCTGGGGGGAGGTAAGAAGTTGCAAAGCGCATCGTCCTCACGGCACGGGGCCGGGCAGCGCTGCCTCGCTCCTCTACCGGTCAGGGTGCTGTTCCCCGAGCCACTTCCAGAGTTCCGCCTCGCCAGGATGCAGCCGGCATCTGGCCACACCGTGTGGTTGCGGGGTAACACAGTGTTATTTCGGCAAGAACGGAGTAAAAGAAACCCAACGCTAAAGTAATACCAACAACGGAATTGCAAGGAGTGGACTAAGGCCACATTCCCTCATTCAGATTCACTGAAGATGTGGCAGAAGCGGCTGGTTGTCAAAATCCAGAGGCAGAATCTTGAAGGGCAGGTGTCCAGAGGTGCGATCTGTATGTATGTAAAATGCAGGAAGCTAGTTTCCCATCCCTGGGAAAGACATGATACTGGCTTCTGCCGGTATCTTCCCTCTCAGACTGCATTTGGGCACAAAGAGTCACAGAGCCACAGAGCCACAGAGCTTTCCAGTCGTATTCCCAGCAGACAGGGGTGTGCTTAGTGGCAATTAAGGAATCCTCTGGTTTGCACTGCTGCTTCTGCAAATCACACAAACCGTTTAAAAAAAATAAAATAAACAAAACACCCTTGCCGTCAACGTTGCCCGTTTGCCTGCCTTCGCTCCCGTCCTTAAATCTGCATCCTGAATGCTCGGCGTCGTCTGCTCCCGATGAGATTGTATTTTTCCCTGTGGTCTGAAACACTCCCAGATGATACCGTTGAGGGATAAACCCTCCCTGTGGCCGTGCTGTTGTTTTATGTCTATTTTTCACCTGACTCCAACCCTTAGTTTAGAAGGACCGGGAAACCAGAGGGTCACCGGAGCTTGATTTTTCTTGCACCTGCCATCCCAAGGATAGGATTCCACCTGCGCCTTTGGCCAAACGGTGCATTGCCTCTTAGGGCTGGAGAGAAACGCCTCCCAGGGAATTGTGTTTATGGACAATACTACTTCTAGAGAGTCGACTGAATTTTGCAGCCTCCCTTCTTTAGATTGCTTTTCTTTAATGTGCTAAATTCCCAACAGGAAAAAAAAAAAAAGAGCATTATTTAAATGTCTGGGGGGCATCCGACTTCGGCCCAGGTCATGATCTCGCGGTCTGTGGGTTCGCGCCCCGCGTCAGGTTCTGTGCTGACAGCTCGGAGCCTGCAGCCTGCTTCAGATTCCTTGTCTCCCTCTCTCTCTGTGCCTCTGCGCCACTCGTGCTCTGTCTCTCTCTGTCTCTCAAAACTGAATAAGCGTTAAAAAAATGAAAAATAAATGTCTGCACTTCTGTCTGAGGAGACATAAGACTTAAAGAGGGAAAGATTTCCCCTGGTTTAGGTCTTCAAAGGAGAATTAAAAAAAAAAGTAACGTGGATGCTATATTTCTTCAAGCTTTTTTCTCGTCTCACCTAAATCGGTCACTGTTATTCATTAAGAATAAAGCCTGCTATGTACTTCTAAGGGAAGTATCCAGGATTGGAAGAAAGAAAAGGAATTCGCAAATAAGTGATATCCAGGAGGAGAGATTAAGGCTGACCTCAGTACGCTAGCAGGGTGACATCATCACTCTGTGGGTGACGCACAGGTAGCCAGGCCACCTGGACAGCCTTCCCCTTTCGGGGACAGCAGCTGGCCCGGCCAACCCTGTGGGCCGGCTGGCGGTGGCGTCCTTGTTAAATCACTCACATTTCCTCTGTGTCTTTTAAAACGGCACGACTGGCTGTGGTCAGGAATCACATGTCTTTGTTCTAGAGGTTTCTCTCAAGCGGGCACCAACTGGGTAGACCTGTTTCTGCAGAGCATTTTCCATCCAGCCCGAACAAGGGAGGCCCACGATAGGATGAGCCCTGCTCGTCTGCAGGCATCACTCCGCCTGCCGGAAAGGGGGAGTCTGTAATTGTGATGAGAAGTGACCAGAGCCCCAGCCTGCCTTTCTCCCTGCTCCGTTTGAATATCTTAAGTACAGAGTGGCTGTGAGCAAAACAAAAACATGTCATGTGCCCAGGTGACATTTTGTAGCAAACAAGCAAACCACAATCCAGGAAGTGTTGCATTTTATGCCAACAACAACCTGACAGTTTTCTCTGAAAAGAAAACATGACACTTTTCCAAATATCAGAGGAGGCGTCCACTGCTCAAGGGATTCCTGTCCTGTCACTGAACGGGAAGGTCACGGGCTGGCTTCATGATTTCTGTGGCTTCACAATGTGGTGGTGGAGGGTTTGCACGCTAAGTGCTGTAGGCTAAGGGAAATCTTCCCTTCATCTCCGAAAGAAGTGACAGGAGGAAAAAGGTCCTACGTTGACAGCAGTAACCTCTAGGTTTAGAGAACCTGCCCTAAGCAACGGGAAGCAAAATTGCCCATGTTAATGTGTTGCCAGTGCGGTCCCCAATATGCAAGAGATTGGGCTGCAAGGCGTCCCCTGCCCCGTGCCGGGCACCACCGTGGACCCTGGCAGGAGGAAATCTTACTATGTGCAAAGGATCGTGTTTCTGTAACAGCTTCGGACCTCGTGTATCTCCACCTCTACTCTGTGCCGGAGATGATGAAACGCCCTCTGTCTGCACTGTGTCCTCCAGAAGGGGGGGAGGGAGGAGGGGGCCGGGCTCGATGGGGCTCCAGACACGCTGACAGTCGAGGGGACTTGCTTTTTTGGAAACCTTCTCTGTCGAACTGTTTTGAGGCATCGTAACGTGTTTATGGTCATTCTGTCATTTCCAAAAGGGGCACCCCAGGAGAGAGCCGCTGTAGGCATGAAGTCAGCGGTGCCTGGCTCGGGACGCGGGCAGGTGCGGGCACGGCGGCGGGAGCCTCCTAAGAATACAAGACTGACAACGAAGACGCAGTTTGCTCCCCTTCACAGGGAGGAGACTTGACTTTGAACCCTGATAAATGTGGATGCCCTGTTTTTATCTGGTCTCAGCTGTGCTGCTGAGGTTAAAAAAAAAATTCTTTCAACCAATTTCTTTTAAGAGTGGGGTTCCATTTTAATTAGTAGAAAAGCAAAAAATGTTGCTTGCCACGTCAATATATAATTCTTGGAGCTGAAGTAAAACAGGCTGCTGTCCAAAGGTAGGAAGGGAAAAAATAAAATACAATCCCAGGCTTGAGAGCCGAGAGCAGAAATGAGACCGATTTGCTCCCCGCACACGCCCGACACACCCCCGCCTGGGCTCCCCAGCCCTCCCCGCCCCTCCCCACACCTTCGGCTGCAGGTTATATGCTTCCTGTTGCCTCTTTTATAAGCAATAAGAGTTTAATAACTGAGGGCAACTCTATAGCAATATTTATATGGGTCAAGTGGCTTAAAAGTATGCAATAAATGTAAAGTTATGAACCACATTGCCCCTTTTTAAATAATGCAACGAGCACGGAGATATTATGTTTCATATTCTGGAAAAAGGTGTTTCGGGCTAAGCTCTTGGCATACTGCAGACATGAAAAGTTATACCGAGCCCATAACAAAGTCACTGACTGCTTAATATGGTGTGTTATGTCGAGTTCCCTGTCCTCATCTCAGCCCACAGCAAGAGGGTCCCAGATGGTGTCAACAAAACCTTCGCTTTCTCATTAGCAATCAGCAAATTCTCCTGGTGTCTGCGCGTTTCAAATCAAGGCAAGTGCCTCGCCTCCTAGTGGTTGAGCCCAGTAGGATAATAGAAATAATGTTGCCTCATCAGCGGTGAACACTTGAGATCCCGCATTCATAACGGGCTGGAGAGACTTTGGCGACTTTGCTGTTCAGCACCTTTCCCAAGTTCCAGGGGCCCCAGGACCCCAGCGGGTGTGACGGAGGCAGGTGTCGAAGCTGAGGACACGAGGCCCCTGTCATGGGACCTGGACGGGCCGGACCCTGCTTGCCCTGAAGCCCTCCTAGGGAACCGTGGGAGGGCGGCTTCTTCACTGCTGTGAAGTTTAAGGGCGGTTCGATTTCCAGAGATTCTCTCTGCGCGTCTGAGCGCGCTGAGTTGTCTTGCGTCGGGTCCGTGATGCGCTGTTGCGGCAGATGTAGTGATGACCACGTTGTGTGGCCGTGTGGGGTCAGAATTCTGCCCCGGGGCAGCTGTTCTGAGTGCTACTGGCCTCTGGAGGGGGGCTTGGTGGGACCGAGACCCGCGGGTGTTGGGCACAGACATGACTCCTCCCTGAGGTTCAAGGTCTGAGCCATATGGCTCCTGCCGCCTTCAGCCTCTCCGCACAGCGTCCACCCTGGAGAATAACGGGTCCGCCTTGGTCTCCGCCGTCCCCCTTCCTCATGGGCCACACAGGGTCCGGAGCTGACCGACACGAGCTCTGCTCTCTGAGCACTGGGCCCTCCATGGAGGAAGCCGACGTCTCCTGTCTCTGGAGTGCCCCCACTGACTGAGAAGCGGGTTTTGATCACGGTGTTCGCAGAACCCTTCTTCGGCAGCAGCCCCTCCCGTGCACGCACTCGCGCTCTGTGGAGGCTCACGATGCACACCCACGTTTGATCCCCAAGGCCTGTGTCCACACACTTGGGTCTCAACAGCTACCCTCAGCTCAAGGAGGGCAACCCTGCCAGGGTCGAAGCTTTTTCTTTCAGTGCGATAGAACAGGTCAAACAAAATCACTGGGACAGGCCTCCCACAGGCAGGCTTCAGGATCGACAGACTTTTCTAGCGCTGGATAAGCAGGCATCCCTACTTGCATCCCGAAGAGGCCTCTTCAGCACCGTCCAGGCTGCACTGTAGATGCCAGTTCAGGGAGTAGATCGGAGAAGGAGCTCAGGAGATGAACATAGTTCTCCGAGGGCAGGGACAGCAGACAGGTCAAGGTAGAGCAGGTGAGGGGCCCAGCTGCACTGTGGGGACTGGAGCTCTGTTTATCGGCCTCACAGTCCTTGCCGGCAACGTGACAGCCCAGGATTTCAGGCTTCAGTTTTGCATACGGACATCTTTTGGGGGGGCCTCTGTGTCTGCAGCACTGGGCATCTTCTCCGTGGTGGCTATGAGGGTGATCTGCCTGCGGATTAGACCCTGGGTACGTTATTAACGCAGACACCATTTATTCCCTATCTGTCTCCCCGCTGACGTGTAGCCCGCTGTTGGCTACCGCGGCCTCTGCATTACGGGAAAGAGAGCTCATGCGAGAAGCATTCTGAGGCTGGAATAATGAGGAAGGTGGTGATTGACGCTGACAGAAAAGTTGTGGGTTCCAAGTCCAAGCCTACTGAACTCACCCTCGCATTATTCACTGGTGCCGGATTACCGGGGGTCCCGCGCTTCTCTCGTGCAAACAGACTTCTTCGGTTCTCTATGCGTATCATGCACACTTGATTACTCCTAACTTCGTACCATGGGGAAAGAAAGGACCTGGACAGGCAGAAAGAAAGAAAGGCGGGAAGAACATGCAAGCTAAAGTACATCAAAGTGCTTAACAACATGACCTCTTACCAATGCTTCCTTCTCTCCAATGGTTTGAAATGATCTCTGTTTGTTCTAAAGCCATAGCTCTGTCCCCACTTACTCTTTTGCCAATGATGAGTTGGCAAAATAGCTAAAAAGTATACAGTGTTTAATTAAAAATAAAACGTTCCACATTTGAGTAGGCGAAGGTAGAAGATACCTTATTTGAACTCAGCATGGTTCTTTAGGCAGAGATCCCCTATGAGCTGCACATAGATTTGAGGGATCAGAGACCACTGGAACTAAAAGACTATCTGTCCTCAGCACATCTGTCCCCCACTCTCTTCTTAGCTAATAAGATCACTGACTGAGCTTCTGGGAGCCTTAGCAATGGTGTGAAGGCCGCACTTCTAGAAATACCCCCATCTCCCACAAAGAAAGACCTAGCTGGAAGCCTGCTCATGACCCATCATCTTTACCACATTGTGAGCCACGTTTCTAGAGCTTCTGTTGCGTACATCAGTGGAAGTTTCAAATACGATCCTTTTTTTTTAATTTTTTAAATGTTTATTCATTTTTGAGAGACAGAGAGAGACAGAGCATGAGCAGGGAGGGACAGAGAGAGAGAGGGAGACACAGAATCCAAAGCAGGCTCCAGGCTCTGAGCTATGAGCACAGAGCCCGACACAGGGCTCAAACCCACGAGATTGTGACCAAAGTCGGATGCTTAACCCGCTGAGCCACCAGGGTGCCCCTTGAAATACGATTCTTAGACTATAGGCATAGATTTGCAGGGCATCAGGAATGATGCTTGTAGCCTTGCTTTGGTCTCGTGGAATCCCTGAGAGTTTATTTCCTCCAGGAAGGTATTTGACCGCAGTGCCTGGGAATTAAATCTAATTCTGAAGAGCAGTTTGCTCGAGGTTAGCTGGAAATAGCAAAGTGGTTTCTCCCCCGATGTGGCTGAGATGACGGAGGGCCTTTCCAGCAAGAGTGGTGCTTGTTCTCAGCGACCACACCGAACTGGATGCAGGGCTGGGGAGGCACTTGGCCTGGATCCAGCCTGGTTCTTCTGCCCACTCGCTCTCCACTGGAGCCTGAGCCGGTCCTGTCTTTCTGTAGAAACTCAGGTTCCTCGTGTGGAAGATGGGGACAATAGCAACTCCTACAAAAGGGTTATTAGAAGGGTAGTCGAGCTAAAGCATGCAAGGGACTCAGTACAATTCCTGCGACTAAGAAATCCTCTATAAATGCTGGTTCTTGGTTTATTCATTTCGTACCAAGGTTCGTGATTTTCTTCTGTAGAGGGCCAGATAGTAAATTTTCTACTTCATGGGCCATATGGTCTCTGTTGCAAGTATTCAACTCTACCCTTGTAGCCTGGGAGCACCAAGAGCACAGTGGGTAAGTGAATGGGCGTGACCGTTCCGATAAAACTTTATTCACAAAAACAGGGAGAAGCCAGATTTGGCCTGGAGGCCGTAGTTTTCTGACTCCTGACTTAGTATCTTATCATTTCTACCTCCCTCCACACACATACACACACAGAGCCTTGTACAGGGTTTTGCCATTGGTCTCGGGCTGGTCTAGGTCAGCATAAATCCTGTTTCCAGGGTGATTTTCATTGCTCCCAGAGATGTGTGTCCCATTGATCTTAAATGCTTCCATTTTGCATCTTACTCTGTTCCGCTTTACAAGCCCCCGTTGTGAAAGTTAGTATTGAAGGCATTGTTAGTGATCCAATAATGTCGCTACCACTTAAGGCGCTGGGCCAAACTCTGCTGCACGATCTCATTGACGTCCTCATTGAATTCTGGTTGTCATACACGCAATGAAGGGAAAAGCCCCATTTCATGTTAGGAGGAAGAATGGATATAGCTGATAATTTTCAGGTCGTTCCAAGAATATAATCTGCCTCAAAGAGTTATCACATAATTTGCTGGTTTGTCTACAACACTCTTAATAGAGTCATCTGTGTGCCTTCACAAATCGAATTGAAAGTGAATATTGATTCTTCAACTGAATTGAAGTGTTGTTACACAAATTTTTCCCATGGACTTTTCCAGTGAACAAACTTATGGTTGTGTTGTTTTGAGGCAAACACAACAACATGCCCCAACCTCAATGCTGGATGGTGAGTGGACTTGAGAAGGTCCATGTTTAGGTCGACAGTTGCCATTGAGGCTGCCACTCCACAGCACTGGGTGTAAAACATGACAGAAACATGGTCAGGTCCTCAGGGGGAGGGCTACTGCAGGAGATAGGACTGGGGTGGGGCAGGGGGCTCCAGGGTCCCAGGAAAGGGACCTCAGAGGTAGGATTCCAATTTGAAGAGGGAGGGGACTCCCTCGATTGAAGATGTGTTTGCAAAGCAAGCACATGGCTTTCAAGGATAGTTTTGGAGTCGTCATGGCGAGGGAGAGGTGGATGGAGACTATGGGGAGCACTGAGGCCCCATGCTTCTGGCCATGGGGATGGAAGGGGCCGTGTGGGCAGATTCAAGAGGGCAGCCCAGAAAACCAGCGTTTCTTCATGCTGGCGCCCAATACCCGCACACCTTTTTCTTAGCTCCACAGCTGCCTTCATTCATTCATTTAATAATCCTTTATTAAGTCAATTATGACAAGTTGGGCATGTGTTAGTTTTTGAGGATACAGAATTGAAACATGGCCCATGGCCTCCAAGCATTCCCAGCCTAATGGGAAAGAAAGATACATGGCAATTTGTTGAGTGAGCAAATTTGTGTTGAGTACTTACTACGTACCAGGTGCTTGGTAGGTACTGGAGATCCACTCATGAAAAACACGAGCATGGTAGCTGCTCTGACTACATTCATCACTTGTTGGGAGGGACCTATTCTAGTCAGCGATGGATTTCACTCTTCTCCCTGACACCTGTAGATTTGGGGCCCCATTCTTTAATTAACAAGGCTGCAAGCCTCCATCACCCATAGAACTGACGGACCCCCACCCACTCTGCAGGGAGTCTGGGGCCCTCGGCCTGTGATTTTGGTTGATGGTGCTGCTGCTAATTCCACCCATCACACTGGGCTCCGGGATCCCCCGTGGATGCTGTCCACACTCCATGGCCATGCTTGCTGACCAGGTTTGCCGCTGATCCTCTGGAGACTCTTTGGTTTTCCCAGAGTACGCCTCCCAGGAAGCCGTTGTATGTGTGAGCCTCTGCTAAAGGTATGGTGGTGGTGGTGGTAAGGTTCCCACACAGAGCTGGCTCACTGTCCACTCCTTTCCAGTCAATTCCCAGACACGTGTCCATGCAGCCACCATCGGTAAGGCATGGGTGGGCCTCTGGTGGCATTGGCTTGGTCGTTCCCAGATCCCCTGTAGAGGAACCAGTCAGAAGCTGCCAAATTACCCAAAGTAAGGTCACCGAGGCCCTTGATTCCTTCTCCATGTCTTCTTCAGCCATGGCTTTGCATGTTCAAGCAGCGTTCATTCAGCAAGTCAAAGCCAAGTGTCTGCCCTGCTCAGGCAGCCCCGGTCCTTCTCTTCCTCCTGCAGAGGAAAGGACGAACACGGGCCGCCTAACAAGGGAGGTCCGTGTGCTGACTCAGATGAGGAAGTGTGGTGCCAGGGAGCGTGAGCGGCTGCCTTCCGTTTTGCTGACATGAGGATTGATGCGCTGGGGGTCTCTGGGTCCGGGGACATCCCTGTGGCTTCCCGTGCTGCAGGATGGCCATCCTAGGCTGGACTGTGACAAACCTGAGGGCAGGTGTAGCCTCATCTTTGAATCTGCTGTGTCTGGCAGTGTGCCTGCAGGGAAGGCTACACTCGCTGTCTCCATTTCTTCATCAATTGATCATCCGTCTGCGCCAGGCAAGGGCACCTATTGAGGGACCCGATGGACAGGTGCAGGGAAGCCTGGGAAGCCCCTGCACAAGAAGACTGTGTCTGATGGGTTGCCTTGTTCCCAAGAGGCTCTGGATACCTGTGACTGTGTGTGTGGTCATCTGACCCTCAATCCAGGCTTAATTCCATGCAACGGGGGCTCGTCTTATCCCTCCCCCCCCCTTTTCAGATATGGAAACTAGGGTAGAGAAGGGTCATGTGTGGCCGATCCTGGGTTAAAATCCAGCATCCTGACTTCAGAACTCACCCCTGTGCCTACAGGCTGAACAAGCTGCCCCAATTCATGGGCACATTTCTGATCTCACTCCCAATACCCTCCCTGTTTATGGGAAGACCTAACTTCTCTTGAAAGCTTCCCTCGCTTAGGTTGGGCGTGGTGTAATCTGTGGCCAGATTTCCTCACTCGGGTGTGTGTGGGCTGGGCCTGGAGAGTCCCTAACCAACCTGTGCGTCGGGCTGGACACGGTTGTAGAACGAGTGGGCTCGGGCTCTCCACTCATGACTGCCCATAGCTGTGCAGGTGACAGGGACATGGCGATGGGTGAAGATTCAAGAGATGCTGTCAGAGGAAGAGCCAGCGAGATCATTCACGACATCCGTCCTCTTCTTCTGTGTACGCCCACCTTGAATGACACCGATGGATTTCTTTGTGGACCGACAGATGGACAACACTGGCTGGTGGAGGCCGCACTGCCCAAGAGTGTAGGAGTCACTCTTTTCCTTGAGGATGTCACCATTTTGTCAAGGGCAAGAAGGGCAGGCTTCGGCCACTGAACAAAACCCACTCCGTGGGCCAGACACACGCGCTTTGCAATGGCGTTCATCCCGATACCGGAGGAAAAAGGACAGATTTAAGTGATCTCTGTTGCTCCCCTGTTTAACATTTATTTGCTCCTTTCTACAAATCTCTTGTTACTTGGTTTTGGGTGTGGCATAATGATGCCTAATGACATTGGTTTATCTCAGCCTCCCAAGAAAGTGCTAACTCTGGCCTGGGCTGTGCTTGGAAAGTCAGCTGTGTGGGCCCAGACCTTCCCTTTCAAGGTGTTGGAGGGAGGACACATAAAGCTGACAAGCAGACCCGGTTTCGATCTATGCTCTGCCCTTACTAGCCAAGCTCACTCGGGTACGTCCCTGAACGAAATTACCCAGCACGTTTCATCTGTCCGGGTCTTGGTCATGTCTCCTCAAGGATGGGAAAGTCTACCTTTTGAGGAGATAGGACCAGATGATCTGTGGACACTTTTTCTAACATGTCAACTGTGAAAAGAGGCATGTGCAGTGTCTTGGTGGACCCTCCTCTAATTAAATCTAGCAAACTCTTTCAACTTTCTCCTTTCAGAATTATGGCTGCATTTTGACACAAAACAGATGTGAAAGAAAAATGGTGTATTCAGTCCCTTGCCCAGAACTCCGTCGAGGCCAGAGAAAGTTGAGAGCGGATCCTTAGGAAGGGAGTTTGGTCTGTTGAGGGGTTGTGCCCGGGAGAGGTGGGGAAAGATTAACGAACAGGAGTTAAATTGCTCCTTTTGACAAAAAATGGAGACGCTTGTCACGGTGGCCGGTGGAGCTGGGGGCTGGGGTGCGTGCCCACAACATCGCTGGAGGCAGGCTCCCGACTGACTGAGAGGTGTATTGTCAAGTGTTGTGTTAACCACTAAGAGGAGACCATTCGGGACTATGCGTCCTTGAGGCTGGGTGGCCCTTGGCCACGGGACATGAGAAAGTGTTCCTTGAAGACAGAGGGGCAGATGAGGGAGGGGAGCACCGATCACGGGGGCACAGGTGACAAATGGCTTTGCCATTCCAGAAGCCGAGGGAAGTTTGGGAGAATGAAAACAATCTTACGCGTGGGGAAGGATCTAGCTCAGAACCTGTTGATGATTTCAATTTTCCAATTGCTCACCTTCTTAGCTGTTTGAGGACAACTTATCAGAATGGTACGTGCAACTCAGAGCTCTCACGAGATCAAAGGCATCTTCTGAAAAGAGCAGGATTCTGTCTTTAAAAAAGGCACTTCTAACAGCCAGGCCAGCCCGGGAGCGTTTGGCGTTCTCCACACAAAGACACAGCCTTTGAGGCTGAAAAACCTTCTGAGCTGCTCCTCTATTTTATTAATTTTTTTCTCACCAAGCTTTAAATGTGATCATTAGTAACACACTGATGTGTTCCCAAATTTGTTCTACTTCGTAAGATCCTTTCCCCACTAAACGTCTTTCCATTTAACCAACAGCCACCTCACAGCACAGGGCTGGTGGAGAGCTGAGCCCAAGATACAGGCCAACCAAATGGCAGGCACGGGGCTGTCGGGAGCCGGGCGCTCTGCTCTCCCTGGGCCGGCTCTGGGCGCGGGCTCTGGGCTGGACAGGACCACGGGGGCGTCGGGAACCTCCGGCAACAGCCACTGCAGGCAATCCGGTCAGGCCTCTGTCTCCACTGACGTGGAGTAGCTATAGCGGAGGCAGGAAAAGTCCCACACGTCCAACGCTTTCAACTGCGTGAATTACTTAGTTCTGATAAGACGATGGTCACCAGCCCGCCCCGAAGGTAAGAGGGAGGCCCAATGGGATCCTTGTGTCCAGTAACTTTGGACAGTGACACTACACCGGTGGCTTCCTCTTGGAAGCCCGTGACCTATAAATAACATGTTAATCCTCAGTGGGCCCTGGAGGACCGGAGACAGCAGCTCTGAGACCTTCTCCTGCAGGGACTTAAGAACAGGACAGGGCTGGGGAGCCTGGGTGGCTCAGTCGGTTAAGTGCCCGACTTCGGCTCAGGTCATGATCTCACGGTCCGTGAGTTCAAGCCCTGCGTTGGGCTCTGTGCTGACAGCTCAGAGCCTGGAGCCTGCTTCAGATTCTGTGTCTCCCTCTCTCTCTGACCCTCCCCTATTCATGCTCTGTCTCTCTCTGTCTCAAAAATAAATAAACATTAAAAAAACAAAAACACAAAACAAAACAAAACAAAACACCACAAAAACAGGACAGGGCTGGGCAGGGGGCTCCCGTGTCGGGTGCTGTGCCTTCGGTGGGGCCAAGCGCCCAGCCCGACCAGGCCTGTGCCCCACCGGCAGCACGAAGGCTCAAAATTAGACCGACGTCCAGGAGGAGGAAGCCTCTCCAGACCAGGGTAGGCAACCGGGGTGGATCCCCTTCAGCTCAGCTCCTCTTCCTGCCGGGCTTGGAGTCGGCAAGTGGACCCGTTAATGACGTTTGGGCAAACGTGCGTTTTGAGGGAGACAAAATGACGTCTTTGGTGTAATGGTATGACTACGAAGGTCCCCAAACAAAAGGGCACAGGCCCCTCATTACGTGGGCCTGTGGGTGCTACCTGTCACTCTCGGCACGGCCTGCTTTCTGAAAACTAACCTTTCTGTCACCTCCGCTTGTCTCCCTCACTTGTCCTATTATGCAGAACCGAGCTGAGTCATTGTTTCAAGCAGGGGGTGACACGGTAATAGCTTAATAATAGTATAATCTCACAAATAATAATATGCTGTCAGCCTGTCTGAAGCACAATGTTTACAGGGGACGTGGTAATGTACGATGACAGTAATTTGAATAAAAATGAATTTACGGCTCTTGTCTCATTTGCAGTAAATTTTCACATCTTCCATGCATAACTGGCGCTCTCTGACCTCTCTCGTCATTGTGTTGGAGGCAGCGCTGGCTTTAAGGAGGGAGCCGCAGCTAATAAACTGATTTCCAGAAAGGAGTTCAGATGGTGGCTTCTGGAAACATCTTTTCTTCACTTGTTTACCAAGATGAGGCGGCCTCGGATGGGCCGTTTCATGCATGTGACCTGGAGGTGCCGACTGGGGAGCAGACGCGGACAGGCGAGATTCCGGATGGACAATTTCCGGCTTTATTGGAGGGAGGTGGCCAGAATACGGAGGGGTCTATGGCCGGTTTCAGGGACAAGCCCCGTCCGTCAGGTCACGCAAAGCCCCTTGTTCCTCCCGGGGATGCCCACCTCTCTGACTGCCACAGCTTCACGCGTGCACCCCTCGGAAGGATCCCCCTGACCCACAACACTTAGGGAGGGCCAGCCCGTGGTCATCCTGCACGTGTGCTTGCACACCGTGTGCCAAGACTTGCCACGGGGAGTCCCTGGGTGACTCAGGACTGCCACATCCTTAGTGGAGAAAGATTAATATGTAGGGGCGCCTGGGGGGCTCAGTCGGTTAAGCGTCCGACTTCAGCTCAGGTCATGATCTCGCGGTTCGTGGGTTCGAGCCCCGCGTGGGGCTCTGCGCTGACAGCCTGGAACCTGGAGCCTGCCGCGGATTCTGTGCCTCCCTCTCTCTCTGCCCCTCCCCCACTTGCACTCTGTCTCTCAAAAATAAATAAATATAATAAAAAAAGATTAATATGTAAATAATTGGTCTCAAATGAAGCTGTGAGTCAATTATGTTGAGTGCCCAGAGAAGAAAGTTAGGACATCGGCTGACATGCTTGTACTGGATAGAATTTGATGGAATGAGGACAATAAATTGGAATTTGCTGGGACTTAAAAAGCGACAAGGACGTGTTTCCAAAAATGTCACAAGCTTCTGGCACATGCAGTGGCATGCAGGGCTGGCAGAGAAGAGGAGGTGACAGGCTGGGGGTAAAGACAGGTGGGCTGTGGCCCACCTGCGGGTGGCGACAGCAGGGCCCTCCCTTGCAGTGGGGACACGCGGGAAATGTACCATCTAAGGGGCTCCTTGAGCAGATGAATGTGCCTCTGTGACATGGGCAGGAGGCGGTTAGAGAATTTACCTCCACACCCAGAAAGGACTTCAAAGGTTTGTGCTCTCCAAGGGAACAGAGTCCGGGAGTGAGAAGCTAATTGTGAGTTCTGGAACCCCATGTGGGCCTAAGCACTATGCCATTAAGACCTTTAGAATGTGCGGGGCCCCTGGGTGGCTCAGCTGGTTAAGTGTCTGACTTTGGCTCAGGTCATGATCTCACGGTTCCTGGGTTCGAGCCCCGCGTCGAGCTCTGTGCTGGCATCTCGGAGCCTGGAGTCTGCTTTGGATTCTGTCTCTCGCTCGCTCTCTGCCCCTCCCCCACATATGCTCTGTCTCTCTGTCTCTAAAATAAATAAACATTAAGAAAAATTAAAAAAAAAGACCTTTAGAATGTGCTGGTGGAAAACAGTAACAATCATTTTATAAATGGATGAAAAGTAGCAAATGTCTTTCACCTAAAGCTGGACGTGTGGAGAGAAAATTTATTAACGAAGTTACCTTAAAGGAGATTGGAAGCTTTTCAAAAATTGCTTTGACAGGCAGCTTGGCCATATCCTGTCCCCGGGATTACCACTAGGTCAAGCGACCCAGAAAATCAAGTAGAGACTTTCCCCAGGGTGGTCTCCTCAAACCTTCTCACTGGCACCCCCTATAGCCTCACCCCCAGACCATGCTATTTCTTCAAGAACAAATGATGTAATTGGCAATTGGATATAGAGAACTGTAATTTCTAGGATAAATAACACAATTTGAGCAGGTGTTCAATGCTATGTAATAATGGTCGCTATGTTTACATGGATAGAGAATCTTTTCAACAAGCTGTCCCTATCAGGGTGGCTGCACATATAGTATTAAAATCATTCAGTTGCAAATACGTGTAATTATTAGTAGTTTCCAGTTCTTTCTTTTCTGTTTTTTTTCAAGTTTCTTTATTTCTTTATTTATTTATTGAGCGGGGAGGACAGCAAGAGGGAGAGAGAGAATCCCAAGCAGGCTCCATACTCAGCTAAGAGCCATGTGGGGCTCGATCCCACAGCGGTGAGGTCATGACCTGATCAAGAGCCAAAATCAAAAGTCGGACGCCTAACCGACTGAGCCACCCAGGGGCCCCTCCAATTCTTTATTTTCTGTTACCTGTTTCTACAAGGAAATTTCATAGATGCCACTGATATATTTTACTCACTATAAGCCAGTTGAACATAATTTCAGTACTCACTCATAAAAATGAGAAAATGAGGTTGAAATATTTGGTTAAGAGAGATGTGTGTCCCCTTTTACAGTAAGGAAGCCAAGCTTAGGATCTCCCTTAGGGTTCCCAGACCCAATTCCAGCATGGGGGTGGCTCCCCACCCCAACATAGTACCAAGCGACTCTCGGACACCAGGAGGGCCTACAAGAATTCAACTCAATCCCGCTCAACCCTGACTCTGTCTACATGGAGAGAGCATCAGAGGGCATAGCCAAGGGCTCGGACCTACAAACCGACATCCCAAAGTCCCAATTAACAGGCCAGTTGAAACCCCCAGGTGATTCCCTGTGCTTCTGACCAACCAACTATAGCTTGAAGATTCCAATGACATTTTTAGGTTCAATTAATTTGCTAGAGCGGCTCATAGAACGCAGGGCAACACTTAGAGTTACAAGTTTATTTAAGTATATGATAAAGGTGGATGAAGAAACACTTAGAGTGAGGTCCCAAACAGAGCAGCCTCGGTCCTTGCGGGGCCTGGGACCCAGCTCAGCATCACTTGGAGGTGTTCTGCTTCCCCAAGCATGGAAGATGTCTGAAAAGAAAGGCCAAAAAGCTGCCCTCTGGGTTTTTATGGAGTCTTCATTGAATAGTGATGGCTGATTAAGTCATTGGCCCTTGGATGACTCAACCTCCACCCCCCACTCCCCTTCCTGGAGATCAGAGAGTAGGGGATGAAATTTCTACCCCTCGAATCACCTGGTTGGTTCCCCCTGACCAGCAGCCCCACCTTGGGTGGGGCCCAACAGGCACCTTCACCTTGATGGTTCTAAAGCATTTTGAGAACCGTGCATGAGGACCAAATGTATCTGAGAAAAGTACTTTGGTCATCTGAATGACCAAATGGGTGTTTCCTATCAATGGTGAAACTGCAGGTTCCCCTAGCATAATTTTGTTAACTCCGTGTGAAAATTAGCCTTGCGATCTGAAATGACTCCTTTAAAGACCAAATGCCCTAGGAACATGCCCAGCCCATAGGCCCCTGGTGTCCTCTCTCGGGCTGGATGGCGCTCTACACTTCTCAGAGCTCCATTCCTCCCCAGCTGTTCCTATCCTTTGCTTGTCCTTGAGGGACCCGCTTCCTGGGGCCCTCTCCCCGGGACACCCTGCTGCCTTTCTCTGTGCTCAACCTGGATTCTTCATTCTCTTGCCTCTGGGGATCCTTCCCCATCGGTGCCCCGGCCCTCCATTCCCTTCCCATTGCTCCCATGCCATTGTATCTGCCAGGTGACCAGGAGCCTTTGAAGGCTTTTGAGATGCTGAAAAGCCAGGTTGGGTTGAGGCCTGAAGGCAGGGGCAAGGTTTTCCTCTCTCCTCTCTGCCACCTGACCGCCTTTCTCCACCATGTCTTTCTTCCTGCCCTCCACTGCCCCCCCAAGATCCTCACACATGTGACACCTGCCTTCCGGCCTCTGTCTCCTTCCCTCCCCCATGGATATTCTCTGCTCTAGCCCAAGCTCGCAGCCCTCGTGGTACTGTGAGTGAAATTAGCTTTGGATTCCATCCTCTCTGAAGCTGCTTCAGTTTGACTTTTTACCTTTACTTTTTACTTTTTTGACTTTTTCCTCCTGGCATTTAAACAATTTAATAGTTCTATTCCTCTGCCAAATATATATATATATATATATATATATATATATATATATATATATATATCTTGTTTGTTTGGTAAAAAGGTAAAACACATATATTAATCAGGTTTCCAGAAAGTACAGAAAATAGAAAGAAGAGGGGAAAAAACGCTAATATTTCATCCATCTTGCAATTTTACCTTGTTATTTTTTTTCTAGTCTTTAAAGGCTAGATTTAAAAAAATACACATTTTTGTATACAGTATGAATTCAATCATCTTCTCTCTGAGGTTGTATTTCTTGTCTTTTTTTTTTTTTAACAAATGTTGGGATTTTCCCACATCATTAACTCCTTATAAGCATTGCTTTTAGTAGCTTTGTATCATTCCACTGGGTAGATATTCCAAATTTATGAATCCATTTCCCTATGGTTGAATGGTTAGGCTGATTCTAAACTTTTGCTTTCATAAATAACTCTGCAATGAATATGTTTGGACATAAAACTTTTTTTCTGAATTTCAGATGATTTCTGTAAGACAGATTCCTAGAAATGGAATTGTCAGGTCAAATAAAAAAACATATTTTAGGGGTGCCTGGGTGGCTCAGTTGGTTAAGTGCCAGACTTGGGCTCAGGTCATGATCTCATAGTTTGTGGGTTCGAACCCCACATCAGGCTCTGTGCTGACAGCTCAGAGCCTGGAACCTGCTTCGGATTCTGTGTCTCCCTTTCTCTCTGCCCCTCCCCTGCTTGTGCTCTGTCTCTCTCTCTCTCTTAAATAAAAATAAATAAAACTTAAAAAAATATTTTAAGTCTACAGGTATCTCTTGAAAAAAAGATATATATATATATACACATACATGTATACACACACACACACACACACATCTGGCTTGTAGGAAAGACTATGACTTAATACCCTTTTATATCTGGAACTTTTAATCTCCCTAACCCTCTGTGTTCTGATAGTTAGGAGTTTCTCTTTCACTGGCACACCTTCTGGAGAGGTTAGATAACGGTTTATTTCCATCGTTTAGATGCCAAATCGTTTCATTTTGCTGCTTTTTTTGTTTAACTTTTCATTTTAAAACGTTTTCAAACACAAAGAGTTTGCAAGGGAAGCACAAAGAACTCTGTCGCATCCTTCTGCCCTCTTTTGCGTTTCTCCTTGAATGGGGTCCTCTGGGGCCAAACGGTCTGGGCCAGGCTGCGTCTTGTAGTCAAGCCTGTGTAACCTCCTTCAGTCTCAAACACTTCCTTGATCTCTGGCCTTCACGATGGTTTAGGAAATTATGGGAGAGTCATTGTGGAGAATAGCCTTCAATACACATTAACTCCATCTTTTCTCACGATTACACCTGTGTTTTGTGTTTTTTAATTTTTTTTATTTTTGACAGAATGTCCCGGAAGTGATGCTATGTTCTCACCACTATGGGCACAATGTCAGCGTGTGTCATTTCTAGTGGCATTCTCTTTGGTTACTTGGCTGAGATGCAAGTCCTCAGCCTCCCCTTTGTACAGTTAGTTCTCCACCTTTCTCATGGATAAATATTTAGAGGCATTTTTGTGACCATGCAAAGCACTGTTCCCTATCCTATTTTTACTCACTTAGCATCCATTCATATTTCCCGCCTATGTGAATGATTACTATGATGTTTTCCAAGGGATGCTTTTCTGCCTCCGTCACTCTACATTTATTAATGGACATTCGAATGTAAGGTAAGGGACTGTTTTCTCTCTACTTGTTTCTTTCAGTGTGCGTTCCCAGATTCCTATTTCATTCGACGGGTTATAATCCATCACTATTATTATTTATATATTTTGCTGCTCAAATTGTCGAGTTTTGGCCATTGAGAGTCCTTGGAATTACTCTTTTGGCCTTTAGACACACCCTCCTCACTCTGTAAGCTCTTCTTTATTCTTTGGCACTAAAAGGTGTTATAGGATAACCTGTTCTTCTCCCCACCTGGCCTTGGAACCAGCCATTTTTTCAAGAGGCCCAAGTTCCTTGTAAGAGAGAATGGTATTTAGAAACCAAGATCCGGCACTAGGTGTGCTCATTGTGACTGGGGTGATGCTGCTTCTAGCCCCCAGTGGACAGAGTTAGGAAACATGTGCATGTCCACACAGGCACACACATTGACATCTATGCTTATTTGCATACCTATCTATGAAAACCACATGTTTACGTCAGTACTTCAATACTTCAAATTCTAACCCGGCCTCGGCATTCACTCGAGGTTTCATAACTGTTTTTGCCTTCTTGGACCGTGAAAGCCGGGCTCCCATTATCCCTAATGTATTTGCATATTTTCTCAGTCCTCTCTATGGCAGCTAATTTCTTCACCTTGCTAGACTACCGTCCCAATTGGACACTCCTAAATCGGCCCCTGGCCAGTGCTCCCTCTCACCTGCCTGGGATACTGTTTTCTCACCTCCCAGCCCTCCTACCTGCTTCCCCAGTACTCAGTCAGCTGCACTCCCACTGCCCGTGCCCTCCCACCAGTAGCACTAAACTCCTTCCCAGACCGCAGCCTCCAAATCCCTCCTCACTTCTCCCCACCCCACCGCAAGAGGGAAGGAGCTCATTGAATCACCAGTGGCTACTGGGCCTGTGCCCTGCATGAAACAGGTGTTTATATAGACCTGCCTACCATAATAAGAACAACTGAGTTTAGCCAAAGGTCTTTTCAGTTGGGGGCCTTCTGGGCATCCTTCAAATCAAAGGATACAGAAGACAAAGCAAAAGATTGGGTGGCCCAGGCAGCCGAGGGTGCCACCTCATATGGACCGAATTGGGTCACCCCCAACATTTGGGAACTAATGCCCAGTACCTCAGAATGTGACTGTATTTGGAGACAGAACCTTTAAAGAAGGAATTAAGGTAAAATGAGGTCATTAGGATGGGTTCTAATCCAATGTAACTGATGTCCTCTTAAAAGGAGATTGGGACATAGGAATGTACAGAGGGAAGACCAGGCAAGGACCAAGGGAGAAGGCAGCTGTCTGCAAGCCAAGGAGAGAAACCAATCCCACCTATACCTTGGTCTCAGATTTCTGGCCTCCAGAACCATGAGAAAATAATTCTGTTGTCTAGCCATCCGGTCTATGACACTTTGTTAAAGCAGCTCAAGCAAATCAACTATATCACCCAACCCCTGTGTGACCTTGGGCGACTCAATCAATGTCTCTGAGGCTCAGAGAAGTTTGGGTGAAAGAATCTTAGTTCACTCTGACTCTCCTATCTCTTTTTAAATACTTATTTATTTTGAGAGAGACAGTGGGTGTGCTAGGGGAGGGGAGGGGAGGGGCAGAGAGAGAGGGAGAGAGACAGAATCCCAAGCAGGCTCCAGGCTTTCAGCACAGAGACTGACACAGGGCTCCAACCCATGGACTGTGAGATTATGACCTGAGCTGAAATCAAGAGTGGGATGCTTAAATGACTGAGCCACCCAGGCGCCCCCTGCCTCTCCTATCTTATGCCTCTGAGGGTGACCACTTTCATAACAAGAATCCCAGGGAAATAAGCCGGTCATTGTCCTTACAGTAAAGGAACCAAGAGATCATAGTGTCTTGACCAGCTATGTGCTATCTCATTTGCTAAGTCGAGCTGCTCGGTGACTATGTGGCATAGTGGAAAAATTTAGCAACTGCTACATAAAATTGAGTTTTTATTAACTTATTTCTTAAGTTCTGGTTCTAAACCCTGATATTTTCACCACCAGTATCTCTCCATGCTTTTGTTTACTTCTAGCTGGTGATCACTGATATACGTTTTCAGCAAACCATTTTCACAGTGCAGGCATGATAGCCCATGAACGTCATCTGGGGGTGCTGATCCAGCAGCTCGGGGTGACTGGGTATTTCGGGTGCTAACCAGTGCTTCATCTAACCCCCTTGTTCTCCAAAGGAAATAGATACTAAACAGGAACCATCTGGTAATGCATTCTGTACCTCTTAATTACAATGCTTTGAGTGGCACCTAAGTAAATTTCATTTACAAGCACGTGACGGCTTGTCAAAACTCTGTTGATAATTTTATTATTGTGATATACTTTCCTCCTTAATTATTTAGTTCCAGTAAAGTCAGGAATATTAATTTTTATGGAAATTACCTGTGCCCACAAACCAAAGCCACAAACCTGCTTTTATTTATTGATAGATATTTAGAAATGCATTTTACTATGTCTCCCCAAAACCCATCACAATGGAATCCTATGGGCCACTCAAAACGTCTCATCTTGACTTTCTAAATAAAAAATGGAATGCATTTGAGCACTTCCTAATGCCATGGGAGTTTGCCAGCCACTCTGTGGAGGTAGAACCCTGTTCCTGTGCTCGGTTGTTACAAACGACCTCAGGAATCCACTTTGCCCATCCAGCCCGGACCCTGCAAACACATTTCCTTGGTGCCTCCAAGTTTTCCCCAATGTCTTTGAGGGACGGAATAACTGGGTCAGTGTAGACTCTAGTCCGACGTTCAGCGTTTGTGTGATTTTATCGTACCAGGAAAGGAACATTGAACGTGGGCTTGTGTGATGGATGGTATGTTTCCGTCCAGTGGTTTTGTGGTCTCGGTCTCTGTGTCAGCTCTTCACCTCCGCCCACTCCTGTTTATTCCCTCCATTTGATCATAAACAAATGTGAGCACCGCGGTTGGAGTCTGGCCCCTGGGGACTATTTATAAATGCCACAAAATTAATACTGCTGCTCTCCTCGGCGAGGCAACCTGGGCCTTCCTGCACGGCAGCTGCCTCTCCCACACCTGCAGCGCCTGAGTCCGAGAGAATGGAAAGTGAGTCCTTGTTCTGCTGCTCTCCAGAGATGTTTCTTACCCCCTTGGTGGTAGCTTTTTGCTACAGTAGCCTAATGGAGTGGGGCTCATATGCATGCAAAGTAGAGCGTGTCTTTAGGGCCCCACCAGCAGCCAGCGCTGGGAACACGTGTGTGCGTGTGTGCACTCGTGCACACACGCACACACGCAAGGTACACATGCTCAGACAGCTCTTGCACCCGGGAGGACACAAGCTACAATGTCTGAGTGCCTGAGGTTGCCCCCCACTCTCTCCCCTTCCTGCTATGTGATTCTGGGTCCCGGCTGCGCCTTGAGGCTGGTGGAGGAAACAAAGGAAATGCTGGGTGTGGGGTGGGGGGACCAAGCGGCAGCAGAATGGCAGAAGGGGGCAAAGGAAACTCTGACATCAATGCTGCAGGTCAGACCTGGCTCATCGCCTGGCGATGTGCCCTGTTCCCTGGGCTTCCGGGGCAAAGCTGCCCGGAAGCTGTTGCCTGCTTCCAATATGGGCAGCTTCGAGGATGGTGCCCCTGGTTAACTCATTTGGGGCTGCCAGAG
>NW_024412404.1:64114070-64129976 GCF_014898765.1 Herpailurus yagouaroundi
GGGGGTGGTCCTGCGGTCTTTCTTTGCCACGAGTCCCCAGGCATTGGAGGCGTAGGCCACCCCCAGCCCTGAGCAGCGAGGGCTTTTCCCTCTGGCCTCTCTTTACCATTCCTGGCATCTCTTTAGCAACTATTGCCTGGGTCTGGGAAGATTCCAAGTCTGGCGGGTCTCTCCCCACTCCCCAGTTTGGAGGTGTGTCTGATGGCAGTTTGGACGCTCTGGGGAAGCTACCTATTGGCCCGGAAAGGAGAGCTGTGCTTGGCACTTTTCTGTTGGTACCCGGGATCTAGCAGGGGAGGAAGGCTGTGGGCAATTACTGATAGAGACTCTCTGGGAAATCCAATATTCAGATGCCGTTAGGAAACCTATCCGGAGCGTGTGTCATTACATTAAAAATAAAGCAGTGGCAACCTCGCCGTGCCAGGAGCGAGGCTACAGGTGGGCGGGGGGCAAGGAAGGACCGGGACCTGGCTCGGGAAGGAGCCGCCCCACGGGCAGAGGCCGGCGGCCTTGGCTCTGGGCTCCCCGGCAGCGGACGCACGGGACACAGGAGCCAGGCCACCCCACCCCCTGCTGCCCACGCTTCGGGCCACCGAGTCAGTGTTGGTTACAGACAGAGCAACTGTTGCTGGTGACTTTTACTTGGAGCAGAATCTGGCGGCCGCCGCAGTATCCTGCGGGAAGCAACCACTTCCCACGAGCCATTTGTGGGTTCGGGAGGGGACGGAATTAACACATCAGGTCAGGCTCGGGCCTGCCGGGGCGCGTTTATGACATTATCGCTTCCCAGACAGGGCCGGGCGGTCCGGGGGGCCGGTGTCGGCGGCTCCTTTGCCAAACTGGCCCGTTGAAGCAGCCGCACTTTATAGCTGCGTGTGCATATTCATGCGGACAGAAAAGAAGAAGGGTGTGATTGTTGTGGAGGCCTTGGGGGATGGGAGCTGCCGGGGAGCCGTGATTTAAAGCAGGCTCCCCGTACCCCTCTCTCCGCGAAAGCGCCCTCCCCGCACACACCCTGTGCAGACGGAGGGGCCGCGTTTCGTTTTCTCCGCGTGTGTGTTTTCTCTAAAGCCATAAACGCGCGACAATGAAATCTTACTCGCAGAGACCCCATGATGCCTCGGTCCCCTTAAGCTGCCACCTCTTACGGGTGGCAGAGAGCTCACGGCAAACCCCTGAAGTGTCGAGTCACAGCCATCCTCCTCAACTCCCAAATTGTCCTGGAAGGAGAATGGCATCGGATTTGTCTTAGGCTGTTTGGCCAAACTGGGGCACAGATGGGATAATGACTTTTACAAACAGCATTTTGATGAGAGGAGGGGAGAAGGAATCATATGTAAAATGCACAAAGGCTGCATAAACACACTGATGCCTGCAGCTGGAACAGACTAAAAAGATGTTTAATAATTTAGAACCAAGCAGGCAGGGCGTGTGCAGCTGTTGTGTGCAAGGGACCATGAAAGTCTTCTATTTGACAGCTGGCCCCATCTTTCCCCAGTTGCTACGAGGAGAAGAGAATGCAGATCTGGGATTAGCCAATCCCTGCTACCCTTGCCCATCTGCCACCAAGACCCCGGCTCTGCCTCCCCTCGCGGAGAGGCGCGCGCATAAAGAAGGCCAACCTTCCCAAGCATATGCATGCATCGCCATTAGCCGTCAGGGCCCCCGCTCCCAGGATCTGTTGACATGCCGCCAGTACATGGCTGCTGTCGTTTTTGCTGGAGGGCACATTTTGCATTTCACACATTTGCAGAAATACAAAATGCTGTTGGATGCAAACAATTCAGGGCCTAATTGGCTGAATTACTTCAATGTTACCTTGTGTCCCCCACCTGATTAACATAGCTCAGCTGGGAGGGCTGGCGGAGGAGGAGGAGGAGCAGAGAGGGATCTGGAGGGCAGGTGAAGCTGTGTTTGCCCAGGAAAGCGAGATTCTTAGCGAAGTCCCAGCTGAGCACGGCCTGTGCCAAGCAGATAGCTGAGTGTGGGGTTTGGGGGGGGGGGGCGGCGGGGGGCAGGCCGCATTCTTCCACAGCAAGCTGGGAGGACCGGGGCTCTGTTGAGGGACAAAAGTATGTTGGGGCACAGAGGAGGCAGGCGGTGGGGGAGGAGCGAGGGGCAGTGTCCCTGTGGTGACCCCGGGGTGGGCCACCTTGTGGTCCCCCAGGTGGGCACGGCGCAAGGCAGCCGGTCGAGCCTGCGGCAGCCGGTGCCAGGAGCGTGTTACACGCGCAAAGACGAGTCCCTCAAAGCCGCCCGCCTGGCTGCGCCGCCCCCGGCCTCCCCGCCACCCTGCGGCGTTGAATACCCTCACTTCCGATGCTTTCAAAAGTTTTGTGTGTGGTTTTCTTTTTTTTCTTTTCTTCAAATTTGTTTGGCGTATTTAAAAATTGAAAGCCTTGCTAATCCCAAATCCACATTAATATCAGATTGACAAAAAGCACAGAGGAGCTAATGATCATTATTAGAGAATATTCTACAATTGTCTCCTGTTATTATTAATGAGGCCTATTAGCGTTTTTTTTTTTTTTTTTTTTTTTTTTTTTGGTATTTAAAAGAACTCAGGGGGCCTGGGAAGGATGTAAAAATGATGCGACCAAAATAGATTTTTCTCTTCCCAAAGACAAGCACTCTACAGTGAATAATAGTGTTCGCCTTCTTTTCAATAAATTATCTTACACGATGGAATTTCCCGTCCAAACACTTGCGGAGAAACGACCATGCTGATCGAACTGCCAGCTGAGGGTTCGTTTTCGAGAGAGAGGCTCTCATAGAGCCAAGCGAAACTATTTCCAATCTATTCAACTCCTCTTTTCTCTGAATGCGAACGCTGCAGACCAAGTGTTGTCTGCGTTCTAATCTGCCTCCGCGCAGGGACGTGGCCCCCTGAGTCTTTCCTGGCGGTGATCTTGCCTTTCTTGCCTCCGTGGGCCGTGGGCCATGGGCGGTTTCCCGGGGCACACCCCCACCGGGCACCCAGCAGGAATGCCTTCGAGCAGCTGGTGGGAGTTTTTTCTTCCGCCAGCCAGAAGTCTAGACAAACCCCAGGAACTTGTCACCTGCATCTGCAAAAGGCCAGGAAGGACCCGTGCCCTGAGCGCCATTCCGTCTTTGTGGGAGCTTCGGTTCGTGTCTCCTGGAGGCGCATGGCCCAGAGCACAGCAGAGCTGCGGGCTGGCAGAAAAGCCCTTGCCATCAGGAGCGGGTGGCCGTGTCGTGAAGACAAGTCCGCCCCCCTCGGCAGGCGCACCTCGAGTCTGTCTCAGGGTGTGGGTCCACGTGAGAGGCCGGGCCGGGTTCCTCTCTGAGCCTCCTCGTGCAGCCGCGTGCCGTGCGCTTGGCACCCAGGGAGGGGAGGTGGGGGACCCCCTCTGCAAGTATCGCGCTTACAAACCAGAGTCTCAGAGCCGGGCGAGCGGACCTGTTACAATGAGCAACAAAGAACGATCCAGAAGGTTGGCGCTAGGCTGCCTCCTTTCCTGGTCACACAGCGTTTCTTTGAGATATTTCTGAGTCCGATTTTGCCCCCTTTCCGATCCCTGTCTCCACCTGGGCTCTCGGCCGCATCCACTTCAAGCTAGGATAGTCTTACTGTCTTTGTGCAAAATTCATGCTTTCCGTGCAGTCTGAGAACAGCAGGACAGGGACTGCTAGAAATGCTCGGGGGCCG
The DNA here is from genome assembly GCF_014898765.1 of Herpailurus yagouaroundi. Taxonomy (NCBI): domain Eukaryota; kingdom Metazoa; phylum Chordata; class Mammalia; order Carnivora; family Felidae; genus Herpailurus; species Herpailurus yagouaroundi. The sequence continues at coordinate 64,117,741 of NW_024412404.1, forward strand.
TGGGCACCTGCTTTCTGGAGAGGGTGTGATGGGAGCTGCTCTGCTCGTCAGATCAGATCTGTTCTGGGTAAATTTGCCTGATCTTGGGACACATCCACGGTTAGTAGCGTAAGGGAGCATTTTCAACTTTGGGAGGAAAAGTCTGCTTCAAGATGGAAATATTCTGCAGAAGACCCTCTGGGCTGACCCTAAATTTGCGTGGTGATGGCTCTCAGGGGCTGGGCAGTTAATGCCAGAGGCTCCGTCTCTGGGATCCCTTTATATTTCAGACAAGCCTCCTTGATGAAGACTACCCCCCCTGCCTGCCCCCCGCCTTGACTGCTAATCCGGGCTGGGTTTATTCCTGCTTCCTCTGCTGTCCCTCCCTGAATTTACAGTCAAGTTCCAGAAACGATGCTGAGGTTGGGGCACAGACACAATCAAGGGTGTCTGCGGTTAAGAGTGGGGTCTGACCTTAACTCACTGTCTGCTGGCTTGCCGCTGTACTCTTTCCTCCCAAGATAAACACACGAAGGGTGGGAGGGCTCTTGCTCAAGCGGGGGGGGGGGGGGCGGGCTCTGTGAAGTGCAGGTGCCAGCTGGCTACCCAGGGGATTACTTTCTCCTCCTAGGGCCCCTCTACACCCCAAGCCTGTGGAGTCCCACTCTGGGAAGAACTTGGCCAGCCCCACCTTCATTCTACGCAAATGCCATGAACCTGCAAGTTCCAGAGAGAAGTTCTAGAGACCAGGAGGAGGAAAAAAGGCAAGCAGGGAACGGACACAAAGCAGTGAGCTCCACATTAAACCGCGACTGACACTGTTGCAGACAGATGTTCATTCGTTCTGTTATTCATTCATTCAAGAAATATTTATTTAGCATCTAGCGTGTGCCAGATACATGGATAAATATATTTAAATACATATAATGGCAATTATTGCATGCGCAGTGGTTCTCGGAGATTTTTCAATTAGCATTTATCACGTTTAGGTGCAGACGTGGCTCACTTCCCCAAATCTATCATTTTGGTGTACGAACAAAGGCGTGTTTAAAATCTCGAGGGCTTCTAAGCCTGTAGCTTTCTTTTAAAAAGTCCCAAATATTTCACTTCTAACAGTGACCTTCCGCCTCACCCCTCTAATTGCTTTAAACCTCAGGATCTGACTCCTGAACGTGTTTCTGTCTATTTGCCGAGCGGCGGGCACACTCTCCCTTCCTGCGGCCATGGCTGTGGAGGCTTGTCAGGGGTCCCCCCACGAGATGGGTCGGGTCCACGCTGCAGCCACGGGGGTTGGCCATGGCTTCCCCAGGGCCCATCACTTCCAGAGGGGAGATGTCCAGGTGCTCGCTCTGGGATGGAGTTAGAGCGTCGATGCCAACGATAGCTGCATCGTGGGTGCTGGTGTGACTTAGGACGCCCCCTCACTTTCAGTCGGGGTGACCATGCCTTTCTGTCCTCTTCCTCACCTGGGCGAGGGTCCCCTGGTGCACCCTATCTTCAACTTTCATGTCTGTGCTGCTTGATCCTGGGAGGGGGTGGCTTGTACATCTTAGCTTGGAATGGGTTTCCAGAGACATGGCCTCTGCCCGAAGGGGGGCAGTCAGTCCCAGGGCCTGGCCTGGGAGGCATGGGTCCCAACAGCACAGGAGCTATGACTCAGCTTCCTCAGTCTCCCATTTGGGGCCTGCCCCCCCCCCCCACTTTGCCTCCTGGGCATCTGGGTCAAGCCTCTCTTCTCCTCCTTCTGATTATTGTCACAGCATCTAGACTAAGAGCCAGGCTGGCGCAGGAGTGGTCTCTACCCTCGGGGAGCTCTCTCTGAGAATGTCACTGGGATTGCCATCTGTCTCTCTAACAGGGCAGGGAGTGGGGGCCGGGAGGGGCGCCCCCACAGCAGAAGCGATGCCCCCGGGGTAGCTACTCACCTTCCCCTGCAGCTGCCGGGTCTATGCTGTCCCCCGCCAGTGCTCTGCTGGGGTCCTTCCTTGATCGCACCTGCCTCTCTCGGCAGGGGCGGTCCCACGTGGGCAGAGGGACCTGGGGCAACCCAGAGCAGACGGAAGGGCAGAGGAAGCAGTGTGGGGGTGCCCAGGAAGACCAGCCCCTGGGGTCTGGGCCTTCCAGGGCCTCTGGGATCTGGGGTCTTGCAGGCCCTCCCGAACCTGTATAGTTGCTAAGGCAAACAGGTATTTTAGGCCAGGGTGCACAGAGACAGAGGAGAAAAGAGACATTTTCTGAGGAAGTATGAAATGAGATGGGGAATTAATGAGGTGGAGACATGGGAAGGAGGTTCCAGAAGGCTGGAGAGGCGTCTGTGCCGCGGAGGTGAGAGGCTGGGGGGGGGGGGGGCAGTGGTGGGCACAGGCCAGACAGGGCTGGGTGATGGCCGGAGAAGCGGCCTCTGGGTCCCTCAGGAGAAGGGGCTGGAGGTCAGGAAGCCAGGACCTCGCTGGGCTGCTGCGTGGCAACTTGGAGGGTAAAACCCTACAGCCAGGCAGTGTGGACACCCCAAAGACCCAGACACTGCAAAGCGCTGGCATCCTCGGGACCGTGTCCTGGCAACTTCAGGGAACGGCTGCAAGTCTCATCAGAGCCTGACATTGACCCTGCCTTCCTCCCGCACCACACTCACGGCCGGGCATAGAGAACTACACGTGTGTAGCCTGGTGCCACCCTTAGGGATGCCCCCGGCTCTTGTGGTAAAGGGGACCACGTAGCCCTGTGGCGGGGTGACTTTCTCTGTCCGGGTCCATGTGAGAGATATTAACATGCAAACCTTCGCAGCAGGTTTGTGAGTGCAAGTGACGGCCGAGTCCTTCTGAGGCCACCTGCAGCGGGTGGCCGAGGGGGGCGGGGAGGGGACAGGACCTCCAGGGGCCCCTGAGCGCAGAGGGAGGACGCACAGCCTTTGTTCCTGATGTCCCGTTGACATTCCCAGGTCAGCTGGGGCTCGGTGGATGTCGGCACACCTCCCTTCCGGGGAGATGATTTCAAAATTGGGCGGCGGGCATGTAAAGGGCGGCTCCAGACTGACTTTCCCCGCAGAATGCTTTCCTCCTGTTCCCAGATCATGAGGCGAGTGGAAAACGCCCCGTGAAACAGGCCCGCTTCTGTCGGACTCACATCCCTCACTACTATTTTAATTGTTTACTGATGCTCATCATTGCCTGAACAATAGGGACCCCCCCCCCCGCCGGCCCCGCTTCGCAAAGCCACATAAAACAGAGAGGTCCGTGACAGAGAAGCAGTTCACGTTTACTTATCTGAGTGAGTTGAGTGCCAGATTTTTTTCTTTCGCTCTAGAAAATTAAAAAAAAAAAAAAAAAATAAGGAGTAAAAGAGAAAAGACACACCTTCAAATTTTCACCAGCTCCTCTCTCCTGTGCAATTGTGTTAATACATGCAATGACACGAGAGTGAATCTGTGTGACCGTATATTCGGTATGTAAATGTATTTTATAGGCGTGTGTGTAAATATGTGGAAGGGGTAAGCGAACGAGCAGGGGCTGGGGCGTATGAAAAAACAAAAATTCCCCACTGCTTTCTGCATGTCATATAGAACAGTTACATTTTTTCCCAGGGTTTGCAGGGGGAAAAAATGCAGGAGAGAAAATGAAATCCAGATTTGTAACTCCTAACAGGAGAAACGCGATCCTTCTCAGTGTTTAAGTAATATTTCCTGTAAAAGCTACGGGGCCATCTGCAGAGCTGTCTCCAGACACGCTCCGATGCGGGAGGAGACAGCGGGCCGGCAGCCCACCGCGCGAAGGCGGGCCGGCCAGGCTTCGGAAAGCTGGCACTCAGATCTGGCAAAGTGTTTCAACTCCAGCGTAGTTCATAATCGGTGTCATTTACCTGCCTTTCACCGACCGGGAGGGCGGCCGAGAGGGCCCCGTGTGACAGCCACGGCAGTTGCGAAAGGGCACGCGTATTATCTCCTCCATCAGGAACGCGACGTGGTTCGGAGCGACTCGGGTGACGTGTCCTCTTTAAGGGGCTCTGAACCGAGCCCGTCCGGGGACACATCCCCAAAGCCACAGAGCCAAGGGGAAGCTATTTGGCTAAACAACACGGACGTGGAAGCTTTCTGGCTATTGAAGCCCATTATAAAATTCTGTTTTATTGTTGATCTCCAGGGTCACCTTATGAATTCGTGTTAGTAAAATGTTACGGCCCTGGTATAATCATCACTTTGTGAAAGGTCCTATTTTTTTCCAAAATCTCATCGCGTCTGAATAGTCAGGAAATATGCATCTCTCCTCTAGGAATTTCTGTTTAGTTTTGATTATTTTTTAGAGTATTAATCTCTATAACCTACATCCAAGTCCAATCTCAATAGCAGCATTGCCTAACTCCTTTCCTGGAGACGTAATGTTTTCATGGTGGTATAAGAAGGCTTTAAGTGAATTTTATATATTCTATGGATCTTGTCAATGCATAAGTAAGTTGTTTTTGTTTTTATTTGGCTTGGTTGGCTGGGTTTTTTCCCCCGAGGTCTCCTGTAAAGTTTTGCCAGGTCTGATATGGGTACCAATCACCAGCTGGCTGTGATTTATTGTTTAATGGACAGCAGGGTGTTATTTGGGTCGTACATTCACATTTTTAAAATAGAACCTTAGACACGACGCTATTGAAAATAGTCTCCCAAGTGGAGACAGCAACAAAAATCCTTGATTCCTATATCGGGCTTCTTATTTGAAGACAGTAGTGTAAATAACATTACTTTTACTTAAAAAGCTTTTCTTCGAGACAGGTCTTTTCCTGGGGCACCCAACTTCCCTTGCTTGTGCATTTTTCCATTTGCTTCTCGCCCCTCCTTGTGGCCTCGTTCTCTGAACGTTGATTATGTTTCCTTCTCTTGCTCACACACTGAGTCTGAGAGTGAGTCACTAAGTTGAATGTAAGCACGCTTTGGAGTAACTCATTCCAGGGTCACGAATACACGTTTCTTTCGCAGCAAAATCTCTTCTTAACCCTCCGCGCTGATGAACACAGAAAGCTTTATCAGCTGCTCATACCACATTTTGGAGTATCCGCCTCATGTTTTAACTTCTGCCCCGGAGCGCATCTTTAATAGTGGAGAAGTGTGAAAATCAGGAGGCCAGTGCTGGTAGAAACCAAGCACAGATTTACTGGCGGCCCTGCTCTTGCTACAGAGACCGTTGTCTAACGCTTTCTGGCAATAAAAATTGTGACACTTTGCCGCTCTGAGAAGTGTCCTCTGACTCTGCTTCAAGTGGACGCCCCGATTTCAGAAGCAGGGAGAGAAGCTTGTCACTTAGGGTCCAGCTGGTTCGGCGGGGGGGGGGGGGGGGGTTTCTGGGGACCCCCCCCCCCCCGGGGCGCACGGAGCACACACGTGCGGGACAAGCCCTGTGAAGTCCCACCACTGAGACTGGACGCTTTCTTTAACCCTGCCCCACAGCGGGGCCCTTTCTTTGGCAGACCACTTTCAAAGGGGAAGGGGCATGGCCCTCAGCCTCAGTCAGGGTCACTCTGGACACTGGACCGTTTACACAGTTACTGTTGGTGTACATGGTCATTTTTGGAAGGCATGCTGTAGTTAGGAAAAATGAAAATCACCCCACGATGGGCTCCTCTTTGCCCGTGGAGGTTGAGACTGTGTAATCTGCTGCCGTGAGTGATCTGGGAAGCCTCTTTCCCCCTGGTGCCCGTCCACGGGCTGTGTCTCCAGGCTGCACGGCCTCCTGTTTTTCCCTTCAAACAATATTCAAAATGTGACCCTCCTGATTCAGATGAAAGAGGTGCCCGAAATGGCTAGTGACATAGCTTTTTTTAGACCAGAGCTGAAATCCACAAGTCACTGGAGGGATTCTTCCTTGGAGACAGGAGGGGCGTGGTTTCGACAGTGACTGGCAGATCTCACCCCCACCGACAGGGAGGATGCTGGGGAGCTGGCCCCCGCACACCCCGGCCTTGTGGGGCACCCACGGGGCCTTCCCGACAGAGTGAATTTACAAACAGGGCCAGATGCCATCAGAATTGCCACCCACATGTCTTCTTCTCATATAGTAAGGCCATCTTGTCCTGTGGTCACATATGAAGGATTGTCTCAGACAAACCACCCAGGAGAATGAAAGCTCCAGGGGTACATCCCCCCTTTTTAAGAACATGTATGGAAAATCTGGGAAGGCATATTCTCAGTTGCTTTACTTTGGTTTCTTGCTTTGGGTTGCTATTAGAAAAATAAGGCAGGGATCTAAATTTGGTTCCTTGGACTTCATTTCATTTGCCCCGGGGAAAAGAGCGGAGCAAATACAACATCTGGCTAGAGGCTCGTTGGGAGAGTCCAACCTTGCCTCTCGGATGGGACTGGGGTGGGGGGTGAGGGGGTCTTCCAAAGTAAGAGTGGGAGTGATCTGTTGGCGTCCTGGGCGACACGAAGTAAGCCCCGCCAACCTCAGCACGTGTCAAACAAGGTCAAGCAACAGTTTTAAGTCAGGTGCAGAGTAAACAAATGTAAATGTTAAATATGGTGATTTACGGCTGACTTTCATTAAGTTCTTCCTTAGGAGGCGAACATTTTATGGAGCACTGGGGACCCCTAGAATGGGTCAGATGTAGTTCTCAAACAAGAACTACATATTGTAGCCGTTTTCTCACACATCCAGCTTCAGGATACAGAGCCCAACAGGAAAGTCTACTTTGCCTGGAAAACGTCGCCTAATTACACGGGTGGCACTTCCCGGGCAGGAAGGGGTCAGGTGCTTCTAAAGCTAAGAGAGGTCACGCAGGTGCTGCTCTGGACACGGACCCAGGTGGCCTTTGGTACTTGCCTGCCTGGAATCTAAGTGTGAACTTAATGGAAATTAATTCATTTATTCCTTCTTTCCTTGAAAACTTTCCTCATTCGCTTTCAGAGCCAATCTTCTAAGCAGGGGTAAGCTGAATTTCCAGGTCACCAACGGAAAGACGCAGCCCTTGGAACCTGCTGCCAGATATGCAGAAACTGCTTTCTTCAGCTGCAAGCCTGGCACGGGGAGGACCTTGCTGTGTGTGGGCAGCATTTCCCTTACCCAGATTTGGGACTCACCTGCCAGGTGACTGCCCCCGCGTGGCTTCGGTGGGACACTTGCATCATGCGTTACCGAAGGTTCTAGAAAGACGGAAATATCGCAGAGTTGCCTCTTCCGCCACCACATTCACACCCTCACCAGGTCCTTCCCAGCTTGGCTTTTGAGGTTGGAAACCTCTGTCTGTCTGTTTGAACCATGGTAGCCGTGGGCAGTCCCTTCCTCCGGTGGTCCAGGGAGGTCCCAGATACCAGGCACCCCCACTCCAACTCCTTCTCTACCCTCTCCTTTGTGATGAGTGCCCTCTCAACTACCCTCCCGCCCTCTCCTTGACAAGCAAATTCTGGAAGAAGAAACCTGAGGCATGAAAAGGGTGTACCCAGAATTCACAGAGACAGAAAGTAGATTGGAGGCTGCCAGGGGCTGAGATGGAAGGAATCTGGAGTGATTCCTCCCTGGTGGTAGTTTCTGATGGGGGGCAGTGGAAGGGTGTTGGGAATAGATCGTGGGAACGGTTGCACAACATTGTGAATGGGATGAATGTCACAGATGGTACACTTACAATGGCAAATTTCGTGTTCTATTTATTTTTGCCAAACATATAAAAAATTAAAGAGTCTAAAAATTTCTGTCCAGGAGGAGCTCTGAGGTCCTGGCCACAAAGGCCCGAAGTTTGTGGAACTATCCCCGGCCCCAGAGCCTCTCCTGCTCCGGGAAGTCTGTCCTGGGATCATGGCCACACCCACTCCAGGCTCAGAGCTGGCCAGGGCTCTCCGGACTCAGCAGGAAGTGCTTCTCAAGTCTATGTCAGGCCCCGAGGCCAGCAGGCGCAGCAGGTTGCAGCTGGGGTCTGTGAACCCATCTTGGGAAAGACCGGCTTCTGCCAAAATGAGCCGACCGGGCAGGGTGGGTGGGCCCCCCTGGACGGAGAGGGATCTTGTCCGTGAACGTGCCCATGGATGCCACGCTCGAAAAGGATAGTACATCCCGCCCAGGTTAGGAATGCTTCTGTGAGGGTGGGTTCAGCAAATAATAGCTATTTGAAAGCGCATTTCTGTTGTCGCTGTGTTTACTTTGATTTCGATCTCTTTATTTCTTTAATTGGTAAAATGATGAGAGTTAAGGCAGCCCCGGAAAGGTTTTATCTGAACGGCCTCATCTGGAGTCCCAGTGAAATATTCATTTGCAATATGATAGTGATACATTGAGGGAGGACGAGCCCCCAAACCACAGCGCTCTGGTCATACTATGTTTTGTTCACTGTTTTTTCCTGGCTGTGTGGCTTCCTTCCAGCTTCCCCTGCTATACGCTTATTAGACGCCTCCACGGCGGGGCTCCGGGCTGAACCAGTCCCAGGTAGGCTTATACTGGCAGATTGCAAAATCCTAAGAAATGCAAATTTTCACTTCTATTTCCCATCATGGAGTAAAGTAGAATAAAAAAAAAAAAAAAAGGAGGTTATAGTACATTTGAATAAAGAAATCTGGACTTACCCAGTAACCAAGCTGAGTCAGAAAATGTGGCATGAGATTAGGTCTCCTTAATTAAAAGGACTGATAGGTACCAAAACGAGTTAAAATTTGTGATACCTATCTTTTTTTTTTTTTTTTTTTTAATAGTTTGCCTTCCAGATTCCTGGTCCAGAAGCTTGTTTTAGGAATTGTTTTCGGTCCCACAAGTCAGCTAACCTCTCAAATGAGATTAAAATCTTTGGGTTTGGTAAAGTTTGCATAAATATTTTAGATAGATACATCTTTAATTAGGCTATAACATTATAAAGTGCCACGCGGCGTTCTCTTTCCACAAATTAGACCTGAGCCCCACAAACAAATTAATTTGTTTCTCAGGGTTTTGACTGGGCTCTGGGCTACACTCCGCTTTCTCCCAAGGACTCATGACCCTCTGGATTTCAAATGCCTGAGGGTAAAAAGCAATTATAAAAGCATGACTCCCCCAGATCAGCTTTCGCCTCTGCCTTGTCTGTGTTTTATTGATGGGAGATTGAAGGAAGATTCAAATCAGCCATCCTTCAATTCCTTACCAGCAGCAAAATGCAGAAATCATTAGCTTTTCCTGCGTAAAAGACTTTGTCCTGCCTTATTATTCAAAACTGCTTGCTTGTATGACTCAAAAAGGGCATGTTGAATATTTATTTCTAATTTTCAGCACTGGTAAATATTATATCGCTTTGTTCCCAATGTTCTTTTTATTTTGCAAATTTTTATAGCAATTAATTAATGCAGTGCCGTTATTAGCAATATCTTCCCGGTTTTCACTGCCTGCATTTAAGATGATATCGCTCATAAGGACTTTGTTGGCATGATTTCACAGCCAGAGTGTGTTTGAATTATAAGATCAGTTCTAGGTGAATAAGAACTTGTTCTCAGTGGAGAAATCTTTTATTGCTACTAGAACACGGTGGTGCAAAGCTTGCCTTGTACCATTCAGCTACTTTTATTTTTTATTTAATCGTAGCCGCATCTCCCACCAAAAAGAAAAGGAAAGAAACTTGGTCTAAAAATAGCCAGTTGTCTGATTTCAAACAAAGAGTGGGGAGTAAGAATTGGGGGCTGGAGAATCCAAAGGAAGGCTGATGTCATTCGCTGTCACCAGCACCCACCTAAAGGAGAGCAGAATAATAAAAATAATTTTTGTTATTTGGCAACATGTTTCTCTTTATTCACAAGGCTAATTTTAAATGCGGCTATTCCGATTTTATTGGTGATGTAATTTTCTATCTCGTAGAAAACTGAATTCTGTTGATCAATAAAAAATAATGAATATGGTGTGAGTAGGACAAATATAATGTTCATTTCGCCCATGAATTTGATCAATATCTACAGCTAAACTCTATACTTAAAGCAAAATATATCCTTTTATTTTTTAATGAATCTTTAAAGCGATCTTCATTTTCTTTGTATTAATTCAGAGTTAAAAAGATACATTCGGAAAGCACTTGGGAGAGACTTCTGGGAGAGCGAGGTCCAGGTGACTCTGGGGGCATCTAGATGTGGTGGCTTGTGGGGAGGCCGGAGTGAAAGGGCCCCTCCAGGGATTTGGCGGTGAAGGAAAGTCAAGAGCCAAAAGTGTAGGCTGTGTTCACTCTGAGCTGGGGAGCCCTCAAAGCGTGTATCAGAAGAGGGAAAGGAGCAAGGGAAGCAGAAGCAGACAAGGGACAATATGGCAGTCGACGGGACAGTCGATGGAGCAAGGGAAAACACCTCTCCGGAAAGATTCCAGGAAGATAGGGAAAAGGAAGCAGGGAGGGAGCCCACCCTGAATGGCACGGCTCTTGTCCTTTTTTGAGCATTACAGCTTCTTCTTTTCAGCATCTACAGCAGCTTGTAATAATCATGGTTCCCACCCCCGGTCCCCCTAATTCTGGGCCAAGCACTTGTGCTGAGTGACAAATTCAAGCAGCCCTGTGAGAAAGGGACTGCTCTAATGGCCACTTAATCCTGACGGTAGTGAGGTTCAGGAGAGACAGCACCCACCTGCACACCCTCAGCTGGCAAGGGCCACATCCTGTGGTCACGTCTGCCACTGGAGTCCACACCGGCCCACGCCCCAGGCAGAGGCTGCCCAAAGTGCAAATCCCAAAGAGGCAGTGTGGACCTGGTGGATGGGTCACCTACACCCGAAGGTCACTCAGGCTATGACCCACGCACATCCCAGTTACTCACTTCCAGCTGGGAGAACGGGGCAGAATCCTGAGTGGTAGGGTGGGGGGTCCCAGGGCGGGCAAGGGAAAGGGGCCAGCCCCACCATCTGTTTCCCTGGGGTGGGGAGGACGAAGGAGCCTTCATCTGGACCCCACTGGAGCACGGCGGACGGAACAGCCCTGCATCCGCCTTCTACCCCGGTCTCCAAGGCTTGCTCTAGAGTAATTTCGTCAAACTGCAATTTTAAATAGCCAGGGCTTTATTTTTGGAATCCCAGAATGTGAGCCGGGTTTAATGAACCCAAAGCTATAATGTTTTACTTCTCCTTTGATAAAAATTTGTATTTCATATTTTAAAAATTGCACTCATTCTGCCAGTTGGTGTTACCAGCCAAGCATGACCCATCCGTGCAACATTCACAAACTGTGCTTTTTCTTAGTCACCACGTCTTTGTAATAGTTTAGCCATATGCTGAAAAATGAGAGCGAGGTTGGATTAACGTCCAGGTGGCACTCCCATGAATTAGAGGGGTAGGTCACTCCGGATTTCCTGAGTACACCCAGGATCTTTCCTGCTCGTTGCAAGTTCACCCACGTGTTCAGCATGTTGATTGCAAAAGGCAGCGAGCGATATTCACCAAAGACCAAAACTCCGGAGCTGCTCTCTCAGTTATGGAGGGAAACAGAGTGGTGCACTCTCTCCGGCTGTTTTTCTTAACACATTGGTGAGACTTAGACACTTAACGGCCTTTCAAGGGGAAGATACGCGGTGCTCACTGAAACGAGTTAAGCATATACCGTGTTTTTGTATGTAAATACACTTTTTGATTTTACAAGAAGATAGATTGCATGCCTGCCTTATGACGTTTGTCTCGTGTGTGAGGCTCCCGATGTCTTTCCTTAAGCAATCCCCATATTGTTTGATCGTTTGGGTTTTTTCTTAACCAGGACATGTTCGTTCTTACAAATATCCCTTTGAGGAAAATCACTTTGACTACATCTATGTGTGTATGTCCATGATTTTTTGCACGGGGTAAATTGCCAGGTGTGAAATTGCTTTGTATTTTTCTTGCCAAAACATCTTCCACAAAGGTCGTATCGATTCACCCTGCCAATGGCAGTGCATGAGAATGTTCTTGTCCTCATCCTCACCAGGGGTCTGTCTGTCCCTCTGTCCATCCATCCATTCATCCTTCTAACTGTTGTGAACATTTGTTCATCGAGGAGGTGACAGTGGTGGTGAATGTTTTACTGTGTTAAAATTTCCAGTGTTGAATATTGTGGGTTTATTTGGGAGTTGTGTTTCATCTTGGCAAATGCCCTCTTCTTTTGTCCCATTTCTCCACTGGGGTTTTTAATTTTTTTTTTTTTTTTTTTTTTGGTATCAATTTGTAAAAGCTCTGCTTGTATATTGTAGCATCCAAATTTTCTCAATTTATTGTTAGCATTTTAATCTTTCTCAACACTTTCTGATACCAACAATTACAGTTAACGTACCAATATTTTCCTCTCTAGTTTCTTTCTTTCTTTCTTTCTTTCTTTCTTTCTTTCTTTCTTTCTTT